>NC_136802.1:28393753-28413753 GCF_951216825.1 Electrona antarctica | reverse complement strand
ATACCCGATGCTTAAGGTAACAGGTATGGTCACAACAATTCCATTTTTCCGCCGACCTCATGCCGACAGCTCGGTGCGGCGGTTCTTGTATTTTTTATTTTGTTTTACTGAGAATAAGGTTAGAAATAGCTCTCAACTTGAGAGCTTGTAGATCAGCTATTTTCGGGGCGCAACCCGCAGCACCCTTTATCTACTGGAGATGCGGTGTATAACGACATGGATTTCGAAACAATTTTTTTCAACGCAACGTTCCAAGTTCAGGAGACATAGGACAAAAAGCTATTCTCCTGAATGCTGCCTTCCGGTATGGCATGGAAAGGAGGGGCATTTGCATTTCTTCCAACATAGTAAATGCTGCATTCGTGGTCTGGAGAGGGCTGTTTTTTAAACTGCCTTTAACCGTTAAAGGGAAGGGGCTGAAGCCCCCTTTGATGTCTATGTGTGCACGTTCCTGGGCGTTACCATGTCTATGTTCGGACGTAGAATAGATATATGCGTATGCTTAACACCTCCATGCTGGAGTGACCGAGTGTGAGAGTGGCAGAGATTTGGGGGGATTGGAATTCAGCTTTTGGGGAAGCTTCAGTTGCGAATCAATGTTTCTTGACCCATTCTGAGTGGGAACCCCTTTTGGTGTTGTAAGCGTAATGTTATACTTTAGCTATTGAAAAATAGCAGATCTACAAGCTCAGTGCCGCGCTACTAGCTTGTAGGTCTGCTATTTTTGAAAAATCATGAAAATGTGACGCAAATCTTTGAATATTCTTTCAGAACGATTTTTTTTTTAACTCAAACTACTCAAGCTACTGGGGAGGCCCCTGGAACAAAATATTTTCAAATGGGGGGGTCGGCGGCCAAATTCATATAATGTTTGGGGTGTTTGACATGAAATAGTTTGAGCACCACTGACATAGAAACATGAGATTTTTCAGAAAACTGTTAGGATTTAGAAGACATTTGTAGAATTGTCTACAGGTCTAAATGGGGGTGTCACTGAGCTGTGATTTGCATCTAAACAATACCGAGGGCCAATCGCACAAGTATTGAACCGTTCTCTGTGTCCTGAACACAGACGCAACAACAGAAACAGTGTTGCATTATGCTGTAGCAGGAGCTCCACTTGCCAAACAGCTCTTTGTATATGTTAATGTCGTCTCATTCTAAACCAGGGGTTCTCAACCTGTGGGTCGGGACCCCCAGGGGTCAATGAAGTGACAATTTAGGGACAATTTAGGTATCAAAACAGGATTAAGACCTTAAAGAAAAAACTAAAGGAAGAAAAGAAAAAAGGCCATTACTGAATCAAAAGTAATCAACAAGCTATAGGCCTACTATAAAAACTGGTGAAACATTGGCCAAATTGTCAAATAATATAAGAAACAGGCACAAATCTGTGAAAATCGCCCCAAGCTCACAATGCCGAGGCGTTGTGAGCTTGTAAATCCGCTATTTTCACAATATTTATCAGAGTCAAACTAAATGTAATGCCTCAACTCCTACAACTCCCAGTAATGCCTCAACTCCCCAGTTCCAATTTGATTCTTTTGGGGGGTCCCCAGTTCAAATGTGATTCTTTTGGGGGGTCCCCAGTTAAATGTGATTATTTTGAGGGGTCCCCAGTTCAAATGTGATTATTTTGTAAGTACAAATAAACCATTGGCGCCAATGCATACTTAAGAGTTGAAAAATGAAAGTATACTAAATGTTTTGAAATTTGAAAATAGCCGATCTACAAGCGCACAACGCATTCTGAGCTTGTAAACACATGTTTATTCATAATATATATAAAAAAAAAAAACACACACACCTGAATAGTAACTCCAGCAGTAACCATGACTACACACCAATGTTGATTTTGTCGACTAAAACTAAGGCAAAAAATGTTCGTCGACTACCTTTTTTTCACTGACGAAAACTAAATGGAAAAGCTATGGTGACTAAAACTGAGACTAAATATACTGACAATTTCGTCAACAAATAAAAACTAGACTAAATTGTCAGGAAGGGACTAGTGGACAAGAGATCCAGTATAAGTCATTTTACACTTGGTTGCATGCTGAAAATAGCCGATCTACAAGCTCACAACACTATTCAAGAGACTACAACTAAAGCTAAAATCTAATTTTGCTGCCAAAAACAACACTGGCAGACTACACACTGGTTCAAAGTTTGGTGTGTTTTTGTGCGGTCGCAGCCTCTCCAACGCACAGCTTTGTCTGTCCGGCATATGTCCCTATGTGTGTTTTTATAGATAATTCCAGCAGTAACCAGCTACAGCGCAGCTACAACCAGCTGGTCGTCGACAGGAACCAACTGAACTCCAACAACCACAACCTGACCCTGGAGAGAGACCAGCTGCAGACCGAGGTCAACCACTTGAAGAGAGAGACGCAAGGTGAGAGAGAGAGAGAGAGAGAGAGAGAGAGAGAGAATAGCTCATTGTTCTAAATATAAACCACCTGCAGGTGAGAGAGAGAGCATTAATTATTCTACATATAAAACCAGGAGAGAGAGAGAGAGAGAGAGAGAGAGAGAGAGAGAGAGAGAGGATATCCCAGCCCATTGTTCTAAATATAAATCACCTGCAGGCGAGAGAGAGTATAGTGCATATCCTCCAAACTACAAATGGAGCACAGCATTAGAACATGTGTCTGCACGCATCAGCTGTAGGCAATCAGCTGTCAGTCAGCTGATTGTATCAACCAGCATGATGGCATCCTCCTATTTCTCATTCACATCTCAGCTGATCATTACGTCATACTTCCATACTCCAATCAGAGCTCATGCTCAAACATAGTGGTCCCTTTATAAGCTAAATATCAATGTCAATGTCTGCTGATTCAAGCTAAATATCAATATATTTCTTATCCTTATGTATTACTTTATTGTATCCCTATGGGGGTTTTGCTAATGTTCCCTGATTTCGCTTAGAATGCTGCTTCGACAAAATTCAGGGATCCCAAAGTGGAGCCTTTAACTGTTTTGACGTGAGTGTTTCTGTCTGAAAATAATGTTAATTAGTAGGGTGTCACTTAGCCCCGTTTGGAACCTCACCTCATCCGCCATTAGCTCAGAGAAGAGGTATTTCCAGATGAGTACAGATGATAGAATTTGGAGTGGAAAGTAAAATGTTTGGAGCGGTCGGGTGAAACCACTGCAGTGCTTACATATAGCGTATATGAAGTCAGCCTGTTGCCATGTTTGTTTTCCCAATGCAAGTCAAGTCGTGTCCCAAAGGGTGGAAGAAGTTTGGCTGCAGCTGTTACTACAGGTCCACTGACATGAGGACGTGGGAGAGCAGCCGAGACGAGTGTCTGAAGACCGGAGCCGACCTGGTCATCATCAACAGTAAAGAGGAACAGGTGCGTGCGTGCGTGCGTGTGACCGTGTGTGTGTGTGTGTGTGTGTGTGTGTGTGTGTGTGTGTGTGTGTGTGTGTGTGTGTGTGTGTGTGTGCATTTGTCCACGGGTGCATGTGTTTGGTCCGACATGCATTAGTCCGACACCCTAACCCAGTGGTTCCCAAACTTTTTCATGTCAAGGACCCCTAAAATTGACACTAATTAGCCTGTGGACCCCCATTTGAAAGGATATGCCAGGGACCCCCATAAGAGAAGATTTTTACGGCTCTAGCAGTGATTCTCAACCCGTTTAATTTCAAGGATCCCCCAGTTTGACATGCATTAGTCTACGGACCCCCATTTAATGGCATTTCTATCTCTGGGACCCCCAATTTATATTGTAAAATCAATGTTATTTTAACTCTGAGTTACAGACCTACAATGGTCCATTTGGTTCCAAACTATCATTTAGCTGGGGGGCCCCCTGGAACTCCCTCAGGTACCCCTGGGGGTCCCCGGACCCCACTTTGGGAACCACTGCCCTAACCCAAACCCTAACCTGAACCCAAGAAAACGATGGTTCAATCGTGTTTTAATTAAGGTTCAATCATGATTTAATTAACGATCATTCGATCAATCGTGTCCACATTGATCCAGGAGTTCATCCGAGGACTGATCCACTGGAGTGGGGCGTACTACTCCTGGATTGGACTGAAGAGGGCTGGAGGGAATTGGACCTGGGTGGACGGGACCCCTCTGACCTCACAGTGAGTTGACCTATGGGTGGACGGGACCCCTCTGACCTCACAGTGAGTTAACCTATGGGTGGACGGGACCCCTCTGACCTCACAGTGAGTTGACCTATGGGTGGACGGGACCCCTCTGACCTCACAGTGAGTTATCCTATGGGTGGACGGGACCCCTCTGACCTCACAGTGAGTTGACCTATGGGTGGACGGGACCCCTCTGACCTCACAGTGAGTTAACCTATGGGTGGACGGGACCCGTCTGACCTCACAGTGAGTTGACCTATGGGTGGACGGGACCCCTCTGACCTCACAGTGAGTTAACCTATGGGTGGACGGGACCCCTCTGACCTCACAGTGAGTTAACCTATGGGTGGACGGGACCCCTCTGACCTCACAGTGAGTTGACCTATGGGTGGACGGGACCCCTCTGACCTCACAGTGAGTTAACCTATGGGTGGACGGGACCCGTCTGACCTCACAGTGAGTTAACCTATGGGTGGACGGGACCCCTCTGACCTCACAGTGAGTTAACCTATGGGTGGACGGGACCCCTCTGACCTCACAGTGAGTTAACCTATGGGTGGACGGGACCCGTCTGACCTCACAGTGAGTTAACCTATGGGTGGACGGGACCCCTCTGACCTCACAGTGAGTTAACCTATGGGTGGACGGGACCCCTCTGACCTCACAGTGAGTTAACCTATGGGTGGACGGGACCCCTCTGACCTCACAGTGAGTTAACCTATGGGTGGACGGGGCCCCTCTGACCTCACAGTGAGTTGACCTATCGGTGGACGGGACCCCTCTGACCTCACAGTGAGTTGACCTATGGGTGGACGGGACCCCTCTGACCTCACAGTGAGTTGACCTATGGGTGGACGGGACCCCTCTGACCTCACAGTGAGTTGACCTATGGGTGGACGGGACCCCTCTGACCTCACAGTGAGTTGACCTATGGGTGGACGGGACCCCTCTGACCTCACAGTGAGTTGACCTATGGGTGGACGGGACCCCTCTGACCTCACAGTGAGTTTACCAGTGGTGGAAAAAGTACTCAAATGTTTTACAAATTGTTGTTACTGGCAGAGCCGAGCGGTGTAACATTATTTGCCAGGTCACAGTCTTTGGTCTCAATGTGTTTTTTACTGGTTAAATAAAACCAGTGTGAACTGAGTGGTGCAAGGTCTTATTTTGGTCTGACGTAATGTCAGACGTAATGTCAGTGACCATAGTAACCATTCTCATTTTCTTTTGGTACGAACACGGGTACACGGGTACAAAGCCAGTTGTTGGAGTGGTTTGCACCACTCAAAAATAGTGAGTTTGTTGTTTTCTTTTATTCATGTGTTCTAAATCCATGCTGTGGTTTTACACTGCAGGTACTGGGAGAGTGGACAGCCTGACAACAATAAGGACAGGAACTGCGCCGCCTACTGGCACAGACTGGGATGGTCCAACTGGCTGTGTTCACGCATACGAGAATACAACTGGATCTGTGAGAAGTGAGGAGGATGCGTGGTCTCTTTAAAGAGTTCAGTGCATCTTTAAGTTTTCATGCGTCCGCGGGACTCGACGTTACTTCTCTAGACCAGTGGTTTTCAAAGTGGGGTCCAGCCGCCGGGACCCCCAGGGGTCCTTGAGGTGGTTCCAGCCAGGGAATTCCAGAATGTTCGCCTGTAAACACAGTCGCCTCAGGCGTATACAACCTGCGTAACTGCTCAGCCCGATATTCCTAAACATAACCTCAGTAAACTATGCCTAAAACGGTTAAACCTTATTCCTAACCTTATAACCTCAGTAAAACGGTGCCAAAACCTAACCCTATTCCTAAACTTAAGCCCATGTATAACTATGCCTAATCCTAAACTAATTTCTAAATTCTAACCTTATCCTCAGTAAAACAAATACAACTCTATAGTGCCACCCCCTGGCCAGCCGGGGCACCTGACGGAGGGGAAAGGAACTGGTTGGAATAACTTGTTCCTTCCGTCCTACCGGGGAAACTCCCCCCTGTCAGGTGAAAAGAAGTGCCTCGGACTCCTCATGCATAAGAGGAAGCATGAGGTCAGTCGTTGCTCTCCCCAGGTTGGCAGAGGAAGTGTAGCGCCCAGGATTACATTAGACAAGTGACACTGGGGGAATCGTGGGATAAAGATTTAGATTTTTTTTTTAAAGTAATAATATTAAAGGAAAACAAATACAAGAATACAAGAACCGCCCCACCGAGCGGTCGGCGTGAGGTCGGCGGAGAAAAAAAAAACATAAGGGCAAGCGTGTTTTAAGGCGAGCCTTCCGTTACGTTTCCAGGCAGTGTTGATTTCGTCAACTAAAACTATGACGAAAAATGTTCGTCGACTACCTTTTTTCACTGCAGAAAACTAAATGGAAACTAAATGAGAACTAAGCTATGGTGACAAAAACTAAGACTAAATGTATCAGACAATTTCGTCAACAAATAAAAACTAGACTAAAATGTTAGGAAGGGACTAGTGGACAAGAGATCTAGTATAAGTAATCATTTTACACTTGCATGCTGAAAATAGCAGATCTACAAGCTCACAACACGTCGCAGCACGACGCGTTGTGAGCTTGTAGATCGCCTATTTTCAGCAAGTGAAAAATCAGTCATTTCGACTGCATCAAGGCCCGACAAAATACATTTTAGTCGACTAAAACAACTGCAGAATTAGTCGACTAAAATCTTATGATATTTAGTCGACTAAAACTAGACTAAACACTAAAACATTCCAGGTGATTAAAACTAAATTGAGTTTAATTCCGAAGACTATGACTAAACTACAATAGAAATTTGCTGCCAAAAACAACACTGGTTCCAGGGGCTCATCATAAAAATGAGGAGTAATATAATGTCGACAATTGATGACTAATCTTCTCTTCTGGGGGTCCCTGAAAACCAAATCCATATGCATTTTGGGGCCTTAAAACATGAAATGTTTGAGAACCACTGATCTAGAGTGGCATTTATCTAATGGGTATACTGCATGTATGAAAATGTTTGCGTACGTGGGGCGAAGTGGAAAATGGAAGAATTCATGTTACTGTTATCTATTCTTTATGATACAATGTTGACAAACTGTGTGTGAATCTGCTGATCTGTAAAGTCTTAAACCAAATAAAAAAATAAATAAGTTAAAAAAGACTAGGCAAGGTCAACAGTTATCCAATAGAACGAAGCGACACTTAGCATTTGCACGTTATTTAAACACATTGGAAACTAGACTTTTAGTGAAATGTTACCTACTCAGGAGGCACTAATTTCAACTATTGTAATGTCATTCTTTCACAGCATCATGTGACAGCTTTAGTTTTCTCTTTCTCGTAGATGGATGTGTGCATGAATTGATCTACAGGCTTATAAGCTTATAAGATCTGCTACTGTATGTTTACTAAACTCAGCACTAAAAGTTCAGAAACCGACCTTTGGTCGGTTATTTCTCCCCTTTAATAATACAAATTGCTATTGTATTTTATATCGTTTTTATCGTTGATTATAGTCACCTTTACAATGAGATATAGCTTGTAAGTATTGGGCATTCCTGGAATGAGAAACACAGCTAAACATGTGGGTAGCGCCTCCAAAACATGTACCAAAATGGCAAATGGTTGGTATTCACCCTTGTCCCGCAGTAATTAGGAAAAAAAATCCCACCCGCGTGAACTGAGTGGTGCAACTCCGTGTGGGAGTCCCCGGTGGGTCCCCGGAACTTCCAGACCCACAGGAACGCGCCCAGGGTGCCAGCCCGGTTCAGGCGAGCCGCCCGCGTCCGAAACGGCCGAGAAATTACTATCTCTCTCTCTCTTTCTAGCACAACAGCGCCACTTTTGCCCCTCTGGTACCCTAAACATACATAAGGATGGACGGACATAGGGGTGGACATAGGGACATTGCTGTTCCTTGGAGTGGTTGCACCACTCAAAAGCAACACACATTGGCCAATGGCCATTATTAAACTTTATTAATTTTACACTCAGTGTTAGGGAACTCAGTAGCATGTGGAAGATCCATATCTCACTGCATTGAGATTGCCTTCATTCATGACAAGTTCTGCCTTGCCTGTGAGAGAGATACCGCTCCATACCATGCCAAGCTGTTGTGGCTGCGTATGGATCTTCCAGATGCTACTGAGTTGAAGTCCCTAACACTGTGTCAAATGAATAAAGTGTCAAAATTGCCAATAGGTGTTGTTTTTTCCTTATTATTGTGGGAGAGTGCTTTGGTGCAATCATCCAATCCGCTAAGGCTAAACAACTCAAAGCAAGGATAAATACCAACCATTTGCCATTTTGGCAAAGGTTTTGGAGGCACCCCATCCTCACGTTTAGCTGTTTTGCTCATTCCAGGAATGCATGATCCTTACAAGCTATACCGCATTGTAAAGGTGACTAATCAACGATAAAACCAATATAACATACAATACCAATTGCCATTATTAAAGGTGAGAAATAACCGGCGAAAGTTAAGTTTCCGAACTTATTTTTGGAGAACAATATTGGATATTGACAAAGACTAAAACTATGTGTTGTTTAACTTGTTTTATTCCAAGGACATTGTCTATATGATTATAGTTGGTTTCAGTTAGTTGTGTATAACACACAGTACAGTTTCAGTTAGTTATCGTTTGTATGTAAAGCTTTGTTTTACTTTTTGACTTTTTATTTTATTTCAGCTAACTGAGATGTTTAATCAATTCCTGCTTTGGTTTTGTCTAACTATTAAACTATAATAACCATGCATGTCGCGTGTTTTTTTATTTTTTTTTGTTTTATAATCTGTTGAGCGTCTATCTGTCAGACGATGTGTATTAGGATGTTGATTTTCATTTTGTATTAATCGTTTAGGGCCCCAAATCACACCTCAGGAAGCACAAGTGTCTATTTCAAACACAAAGTGCTTTTGACTGGGGACTGGTGAGTCATATTTAACGGCAGTAACTGCCTGTCATATTAATTTCACCCCCTCCATATCAAAGTATAGACCTATTGTACAGTATTAAGATGTTGATATTAATTTTGTATTCGTCTTTAGGGCCCCAAATCGCACCTTAGAAAGCACGAGTGTATTTCAAACAAAGTGTTTTATTTTGACAGCAGCCAGCCAGCAACTGCTTGTCATAATTTCCCTATCTAATTATTGGACAGCATAAAGATTCATTTTAAATATTCATCTTTAGGGCCCCAAATCTCACCGTGTTGTTTTTCAGGTTCACAAGTGCAAAAAAGATGTTCGTCCCTGGGTGGATTCGAACCACCAACCTTTCGGTTAACAGCCGAACGCGCTAACCGGTTGCGCCACAGAGACTTTGGTGCTGAAACATGACGCGAGTGGCCTTTAAAAACGACATGATCCACCTCTATGCGTCGCGCGTCATCGCGTTGTGTTCGTAACGTAACCAGGGTTGCCATGTCAGCGTATGCTAAACGATTTAGGGCTCGTTTTCTGATAAATTGCTTTATATCATTGGTAGTTCTGTTGCGGCCGGGTTGCGTTTTTTTTTGCCTTGTTTCTAATATCTCGTTTAATTATTATTTAAACCAGTGGTTTTCAAATATCTACATGTCAACCTAACTAACCTAACCTCAGTAAAACTATGCCTTCCTGGGAGCCAACAGTCAGACACATGGTCACCAGGGAGCCCCAGTACCAGATTTCCAAATATTCCACAATATTTTTCTCCTCAAGATGTTTTGAAAATAGCAGATCAACAAGCTACGCTTCTTTTTGCCTTGTTTCTAATATCTCGTTTAATTATTATTTAAACCAGTGGTTTTCAAATATCTACATGTCAACCTAACTAACCTAACCTCAGTAAAACTATGCCTTCCTGGGAGCCAACAGTCAGACACATGGTCACCAGGGAGCCCCAGTACCAGATTTCCAAATATTCCACAATATTTTTCTCCTCAAGATGTTTTGAAAATAGCAGATCAACAAGCTACGCTTCTTTTTGGCTTGTTTTCATAAACCTTGGTTTTCATAGATCTGGTTGCTTATTTTTCTCACAAACTCTGGCAACACTGCAACCCGGTAGTGAGAGTGGAGGAGTGGAGGAGGAGTGTGTAGAAGAAGGAAGGAACCAGTGTTGCATTTTAGCGTGTTTAAAGTGTTTTCATTCATAAATAATATTATAATAATGTCTCGTAACAAAATGAAGGAGGAATACTACCGTTCGTTCACCGTGGCGGATCCACGC
Source organism: Electrona antarctica (assembly GCF_951216825.1). NCBI lineage: Eukaryota > Metazoa > Chordata > Actinopteri > Myctophiformes > Myctophidae > Electrona > Electrona antarctica. The sequence continues at coordinate 28,403,452 of NC_136802.1, read as the reverse complement.
ACACACGAGAAGGGACACACGGAGTACAGGGTCACTGCACGGGTCTGTGCTTTTATCCTGTGTTTAGCAATTATATTAATATTAATATATAGTACAGTGGATTTCTACCTTTTTCACATAAAGGTCCATTATTTATTCAGCATTTGAGCCACGGACCACCATTTGATGACATTTAGCATCTCAGCAACAATTCCATGCTGTAGATATAGCTATAGGTGATAGATAGGCAAACCTTGACCACAATAACAATTCTTATACATTCTCTAATTGTGTAGACTGTAGAGTATTTGAAAATTAAGTAATGCAGATGTTTAACAATACTTTTTTAACTACTGAGAGTGTAAAATGAAACCAGGCTATACGGGTCCATTCTCATTTGGTTTCATCTTTCAAGCTCAAGAGTTAAAGATCTATATGTCTATAAGTTCGGCACAAACAAGGGACTAAATTAATTTCGCTCCTATGCCACCAAAATGTGGAACGCCCTACCAACTGTCATTAAGACATGTGAATCCCTTAATTGACTCCTTCAAAACCGCTCTCAAAGGGCAATTCGAAACTGGCCCCAGTAAAATCTGAATCCCCCACCCATAAATGACTGGGTTGTTATGATGGATTGAACATGCTGGACCCTATTGTAAACAAGTGTAAAGCTTTATGGTGCTTGAAATGTACTGTAATTCTCCAAAACTGTTAATACATTCTTCAATAAATCAATGTGTATGATGATTTGAAAATGCTGGACCCTATTGTAAACAAGTGTGATGCTTTATGGTGTCGTCCACTCACAGTTAACAGTTTTTGTATTGAGTTGTGCTTCAAGCTGTTAATAAATACTTCAATCAATCAAGGGTCCATTTGGTTACGAACTCTCGGTTGTTGCAAATCAAATTCCAGTATTAAAAAATGTACTTGAGTATAAGTACACAATAATTGGCATCAACTTCAAGATATGAGAGTAGTAAAAGTAAAATGTCCCATTTAAAATGTATGAAAATCCTTTGAAAGTAGCCAAAGTAGCCTATACAGTATGGCTGAAGTGGTTAATGTATGTTTGTAATAATAATAGCTGCTATCATATCTATCTATCTATAAATGCACCAAGTCTGTCTGTCTGTATGTACGTCTGAAATCCACGTAACTTGAGAACCGTTCGCCCCACCAACTTCAAATTCGACACACGTTCCACACCCCCACAGGGAGTGCAGTGCCCGGTGTCGAGTCAGTCGGACCCACGGTTGTCCAGAACCGCTCCGGACTGGGCCCCTGCCCAGGGTCCATATATGGAGCTGGCCTTTTCTGACATCATTCTGATGTGCATAGACTCCATATTTGGGCATGCCTGAAAAAAAACTCCATATATGGGCATAAAAGGACACAGACATAATATCTGGGTGGGGCATGCATTTCCAACTTGCATCGTTCCAAGTAGGCCAGTGTAGAGGCTCCAACGGGCACCACTCTAGTAGATCATCATAATGTACAGAATGTTATAGCATGTTGTTTAGACATATGCTACTTTCATTGTTTACCCGCTATCCTATAGTTATGTTCCATTGGCCATGGGGCTTAGTGTCCCATTGGCCGTGGGGATTTGTGTGCCATTGGCCGTGGGGCTTAGTGTCCCATTGGCCGTGGGGCTTACTGTCCCATTGGCCGTTTAGGGCTAGTCTCCCATTGGCTTAGAGGCCAGGCCAATCATGAATATCTCACCACTACATCGCTACTACTAGTACTCTGGACTCACATTGATCAGCTCCGCAAGCTGATAAAAAAAAAAAAAAAAAACACAGATTAGCAGTTTCTAATGAACTTGTGTTGTGGTGCAGTTTGTGTCCAAGCGCCACCCGGAGGACGTGAAGGAGGTTGCGGTGTGGAGGAGGTTCTCTGAGCTGAAGAAACTTCACGGAGAGTTGAGCTACACACACCGCAACCTGTTCAGGAGAGAAGAAGTGTTCCCCCACTTCCCACGGGCACAGGTTTTTGGTACGGTGCACACACACACACACACACACACACTGCAATACATTTTTTGAGTGGTGCAACCACTCCAAGGAACAGCAATGTCCCTATGTCCACGTGTACAAAAGTGGCGCTGTTGTGCTAGAAACAGAGAGAGAGAGATAGTGTTGCACTGTTGCCTGCTAATTACAGAGAGAGAGAGAGAGGGGGAGAGAGAGGTGTTTGCTAATTCCCCCACACAGTAACTGTCATTTCTCGACCGTTTCGGACGTGGGACGGCTCGCCGGAACCGGGTTGCACCACTCAGTTCACACAGGTGTGATTTTTCTTTCCAAATAATGTACAAGAAAGCACTTGTAGATCTGATATTTCGGCCTTTTATTTTTTTTTAATGTATGGACATTTTTCAATATGGAAACGATTAACGATTATGCAAAAATAATTGCGACTATCTAAAATAATTGCGATTAGGTGATAATGTAATAATTGGGACGTGTCTATGTTTGTCATGCCGTGTTGGCATTTTTAGTGGCTCTAATGCTTTAGTCAATGTGCTGTGATGTTTGTGTGAGGGTAGGTACCCTCACAAAAACATGCAGTAATCCTGGTCTCTATAGACCAATTATTTGTTTACAAACATTGAGACTGGTCGCACGGGTGATGTAATCAATTCCCAACAGATCTCCAAACCTGTTGTTTTGGTGGGAGCGCTGGTTTCAGTTCATTCAACCTCCTCTTGTGTGTTGACTACTAGTGAGGTGCACCCTAGGAGACATTTATACTTCATTGTGCAACAGTATTGCACGCAGAGAACAGCTGATATACAAGCTCACATCGCATCGCGGATGCGACTCTTGTGAGCGTAGAGGTCTGCGTGCGCAACATAATCGAGGGACAAATAATTAGAAAGAAGAAAAACAACAAACAAATTAACGACTAATTATTTGTTTGGTTTGGTTTGTTGTCATGAGTTGTCACCATCCAAGTTGGCTTTGTCCGAGGCTTACAGGTCTTTAAATAAATACTTTCTGAAACGTCTATGGGGAAAAATGAATTGGAAATTATCTTTATATAAATGCACCATTTACCATACTGCCTCCCCCTGGTCAGCCGGGGCGCCTGATGGAGGGGAAAGGAACTGGTTTGAATAACGTGTTCCGTCCACACGCTACGTCCTACCAGGGAACCCCCCCCCCCCCCTGTCAGGTGAAAAGAAGTGGATTGGACTCCATTGAAGGGAGCATGAGTTCAGTTCGTTGCTCTCCCCAGGTTGGCGGGGGGGAGTGTAGCGGGGGGAGTGTAGCGCCCAGGATTACACTGGGGGGGAAAGAAATGGGTTACAAAAATCATGGGATCAAAATGTCTGGTAAAAATAAAGTGCTGTGATGTTTTCTCAGTTTGAAATGCTCAATAAAGGTGTTTTAAACATCTCTCTCTCTCTCTCTCTCTCTCTCTCTCTCTCTCTCTCCCCCCATCAGGTAGGTTTGAGGAGACAGTGATTGAGGAGAGGAGGAAGGCAGCAGAGAGCATGTTGACGTTCAGCACCAACATCCCTGCTCTGTACAACAGTCCCCAACTCAAAGACTTCTTTAGAGTGAGACACACACACACACATACACACACACATGCAGACACGCTCAGTGGGCCTGTCTCAATCGATATATACTGTACATTTCCCAGAATTCCACGGCCACAAAAATGTGTTCGCCATTCAGATCGGGAATTGATACACCGTGATGTCGGCTAAACTTCCGTTTCCCCACTGTGCTTGCTACCCCTCCTACATCACTGGCTTCCCCTCTGCATTGTTCCTGTTCTATCTCCACACGCGACGGCGCTCCGCACGCCTCCACGCCCCGCCACACTCCTTGTTTTTAGCCCAAGGAGTGTTTTTCGTGCAAAACTAATGCTTGGAATGGGTTCAGTATATATCCTCTAGTTTGACATGTCACATGCTACTTGAAGCATAATTCAGATTTGAAATCTTTGCCTTATATACCCCAACGTTCAACACCTGAATTTACCATGATCCAAAATGTATATAATTAATAATCAATTTTAAGGATCATAAAAAAAACGATTACTATTGCAATTTATTTTGGGTCAAATCTTTAGATTGACCTTCCTAATTAGACAACAGCACTTGGAATGGGACAGTGGAATTGATAGGGTTCTTTGTAATGGTACTGACATTTGGGCGCAACATTCTTGAAAACTTGAAAAGTATTGCATAGCATTGCTGGTTTGAGCTGACAGGCCCTTTTGATGTCAATCAAGTCACCTTAATTCAAGGTTAACACACACACACACACACACACACACACACACACACACACACACACACACACACACACACACACACACACACACACACATATATATTTTAGGGCCATGTCATGTGATCTACCTGCACAGCCTTTGTGATCTACTGCTGGTAGATCGCAATCTACTTTTGGGCACCCCTGCAATATTATGAACCTATTCCTCCGGGGACCCCTACTAGAACCACCTCATGGACCCCTGGGGGTACCCGCACCCCACTTTGAGAACCACTGCCTTACACCATTGAGCCAGTGTTGCCGACTACCGTTTTTCACTGACAAACTACATAAAACTAAGCCATGATGACTAAAACTATGACTAAATATACTGACAATTTCGTCAACAAATAAAAACTAGACTAAAATGTTAGGAAGGGACTAGTGGACAAGAGATCAAGTCATTTTACACTTGGTTGCATGCTGAAAATAGCAGATCTACAAGCTCAGTTGTGAGCTTGTAGATCGGCTATTTTCAGCAAGTGTAAAATCAGCCATTACGACGCCCACCAAAATACATTTTAGTTGACTAAATCAACTGTAGATTTAATCGACTAAAATCCTATGATATTTAGTCGACTAAAACTAGACTAACACATTCCAGGTGACTAAAATGTGACTGAAACTAAATGAAAACTATTGAAGAGACTAAAACTAAAATGAAAGTTTTCTACCAAAAACAACACTGCATTGAGCCAGCTCTGTCTCTCTCCCCACCCCCCCCACCCCCTCTCAGGGCGGAGAGGTGACCAGACCCCTGGACCCCTCCTCTATGCCCACCTCCTCGTCCCCCCTGCCCCCCCCTCTCATCCCGTTGCCGCGTCGCCGGGCGTCGGACTGCGAGCCCGTGGAGGAGCAGGCGGGCACTGAGGCTCCCGCCCTGCACCAGGACCTGGGCTCCTCCTCCCACCTGCAGGGGGAGGGGCTGGAGCTAGGCCAGCCCGAGGTGGCAGCCGAGGCCTACCACGAGATGGAGGTAGGGGGGGGAACATAATATCACCATTATTTTTCAAGCAGTAGCACGATCCACAATATTATCACCATTATTTTTAGGGGCGGCGGTGGCTCAGGGGTAGAGTGACCGGATGGTAACCGCAAGGTTGCCAGTTCGAAACCCGGGCTCCCCCAGAGTCAGTGTCAAAACAGGTCGTTTCGAGGAAGCAATCTGATTGGTTGAAGCAGCCTTCTAGCCGTGGCTCAAACGAGCACCACTCCACACCTAATCAAAACAAAGAATTTAGCTGCTCTGTTTTCCCAGAGCGCAGCAAACTCGGTGGCTAGGCTAGCTAGTTTCTTGGATGAATGTGTGTGTGAATGGGTGAATGTAACGCTTTATCTATGTAAAGCACCTTGGATAAAGGCGCTATATAAATGCACCATTTACCATTTACGATATCTGTAACTGGGTAGCCTACTACTACCGGTACTAACTAATCAATATCACGATATATATAATAGGACGATACAATATATATTGCGTCGATATACCGTATATCACGATATCGATATGTCGTCCCAACCCTATTTATCACCATATCGCCCACCCCTAGATGGAAGACACACCCACCCAGGAGGAAGAGGAGGAGGAGGAGGATGAGCTGAGCCACGCCTCTCTGAATGATGAAGGTGCATACAGTATTAATTAACGCATTAAACAATTCAGGACGGGAACCCCTTTTGGTGTTTTAAGCATTATGTTCTACTTTAGCTATTGAAAAATAGTAGATCTGCTATTTGTGGCGCAAATCTTTGACTGTATATTCTTTCAGAGAATATTTTAACTCAAATCTTTGCTTCTGGGGGGGGTTCCCTGTAAGTATGTATGTTGTTCCCTGGAACAACATACTTTCAGATGGGGGTCGGTGGCCAATTACATATAATTCTGGGGGTCCTTGACATGAAATAGTTTGAGAACCACTGACATGGAAACATAGGTTTTTCAGAAAACTATTTTTTTGAATGGGCCTCAGATCTAAATGGGTTGAACAAGGAACACTACCATCCCTATTCTAGGGGTGAACATAACCATCTACTGGGGAAAAAAATAGCCCCATCTACCAGGCTTTTAATGTTCGTGCACGGTAAAGGTTTACAACCGTTCTCTTATCATGGTCCATTATTTATTCAGCATTTGAGCCACAGACCACCATTTGATGACATTTAGCCAAACTAAAGAATATTTTGTCCACAATTCCATGCTGTATTGCACCATTAGGAGAGATAACAACACAATAACCGTAATGTAGCATGAAAGTTAAAGGGATATTTCACTAGCTGCCCCACCCCCTTCCTATACAAACCCACAAATCTGTCGTGTGGGTGTTCACATAAGTAGTAGATGATAAAATTACCAAAAGTTTTTGGGAAAGTGATATATCCCTTTTAAATTTTACACTCAAGAGTTAAGTATCTACTGTAATTAGGGTCCATTTGGTTAGCAACTCTCCTCTCCATCATTTAGCTGGGGACCACCTGGAACCCCCTCAAGGACCACTGGTCCAGGGGTTGACACTAAGGTTCTACTTCCCAAAGGTCATGCCCACTTGCCCCGAAAAGTTAAAATGTGTGCTTGCAGAACAAGTGAATGTTAAATCCAATCGATAACTGCCGAGTGGAGACAGTCACTTAGAAAAATACTGAATGAGTGACACTGCCGGTTGTAGCATTATATTGTTCTTCATAAATAGCCAATGATATTTATAGTGAAGACTGAATACACTTACTTGACTGTCAGGCAACCTCTAAGGCCTCATTCACACCTAAGACACACGCAAGACGCGCTTGTGTCCTGTGTCTTCTGTGTGTCATGGCCGCCTCAATGCATTTCCAATGGGAGTCACATGGTTTGAGACACAACCTTGTTGCATGGGGGTGGGGGGGGGGGGGAGGGCAGAAGACAGCCATGCAACAAGGTTGTGTCATGAAACCATGTGACTCCCATTGGAAATGCATTGAGGCGGCCATAACACACAGAAGACACAGGACACACGTGTGTCTTAGGTGTGAATGAGGCCAAAGCAAACTCCACTTGCCCGAACGTTTTATTTACTTGCCAGTCGTTCAACCGTTAGTGTCGACGCCTGACTTTGCCGTGGAAACCACAGGTGTTTTGTATTTCACTAAAGTTTAGTGAAACTCTTATTGGTTTAGTGACTTTAGTGACTAAACAGGGCTCTTTCAGGCTATACACCTGACTGTGTGGACCACGGGTTGAAAACGGCCGCTGCACCATTCACCGTTACTACTCTTTCCTATACGCACCACTAGGCCCCTCCCCTGACCCGCCCTGTTGTACCAGAGCAGCCCACCAATCGCAGGAGTCCCGGGAGGAATTTGATTCTCTGTTTGACTCCATGGGAGAGGGGCACGTGCCATCGCCGCCGCCGCCCCCGCCACCTCCGCTGTCAGACAACGACCTGGCCATCTTCGACCCCTGCTGCAAACAAGGTGAAGTAACGAAGTACATTTAACTCAAATATCTGTCAAAGGGGACGGGGGACGGGGGACGGGGGGGGACCCATATGACAATATCTGTCATATGGGTCGCTTTATTTTAGGTGTGCACGATTATGAGATTATGACCGATCTCCAATTATTTGCAGGGTCATATCTGCCGATACCGATTCTGACCGATTCCGATATTATACAGAGGACCACAAACAAGCCTATGCCCTAGGAGCTTAGCCCAAAGCCTGTATTCAATCAAACATATACTCTTTTCCAAGTGCCTGTCTATCCTAAAACTTAAAACCACATAGTGATGATTTGATTTTACTGACCACGGAATGTGTACCACGTTTGTGTACCACGGAATGTGACGTATGATGATAAGAGCAGCCCTTTACTTAACACGAGTGTCATTGGTTTTCTTTCATGTGGTGAAAGGTGAAGGAGGAGTCCTCTGTCCTCTTATCATCTTTCCTCTGTCAGTAAAACCTACTTGAGTAGGTTAACTGGGGACAGGGAGGAACTCCGTATATGGTCACTTTGGTCAGTGTAGATCATTTGACTAAATGATTATGTTTGTCCGTGTAGAGCCGCCGTACTTCGGTGGGCGTTACAGGTACCGGTGTTTTGAGTGACAGGTTCATGCATGTCATGGGCCAGTTGTAATGAGACCCCCGGTGTGTGAAGAACACAATAAACCAGCAGTCTGTAAAACTAGTCTGATTTTACAGTCAGCACACTCTATAGTAGGGAGGATTATCACAACAAAACAAAAAAAGAAGTGATATTTGAATTTAGTGAAATCACTGAATAGTTAATCGATTAATCTCTGTTAAGAAATTAATCAGTTAATAATTAATCAAAAAAAATGCGGTTTTATCACTGTTTTCTGTGAATGTAATGCTCTCTGCGTGCACACGTGGACAAGGAATGCACATGTGGGCCGGTAAAAAAGTTCTGTGGTAGCCACAGAAACATTGTAATAGAGAAATAGCCAGCACTCCAAAGTCCTTCTGGTACATTTATTGCATAAAGCTGCACGGACAAATTGCCATTGCCTGGCCCTGTATCGTAAATGGTTAAGGAATATAATATGCCTTTTGTATTCTTCCTGTATATCAACAAAAGGTAGATGTTGACTACATTTATTTAAACTTTGGGTAAAATAGCCGATCTACAAGCTCACAGCGCTTGCGATGTCAGCATTATGAGTATTTTCAAATGATTTATATTATACGATCGATATCTTGTGAAACGGGAAAATAATGAGTAATTTATACTTTTGGTACATTTTGACACCAATACTTTTGTACTTTTACTCAAGAACATTTTGAATTCTGCACTTTCTACATTGCAGTATTGATACTTTTACTTAGGTAAAGAATTTGAGTACTTTTTACACCACTGGTGACAACACAAAATCCCCCCAGAAATATGTCTCTCCTGAGGGTGTGTGGTTTGGTTTCTGTGTCCCGTTATCAGATCAGGTGACTTCCCCCAACGACCACTCAGAGCTGTTCTCGCTGCCGCTGGCCAATCAAGACACCGGGGAGGCGGGCTACTTGACGGAGGCGGCCAATGAACTCACGGTGGCCATAGAGAGAGAGAGGGAGGGCGAGTACAGCTCGGCCATACTGCGCTACAGGACGGCTGTGGACATACTCATTACTGGAGTAAAAGGTACTTGTACTCTGATTACATTACATTATGATACTCGGATACAGGACTGCTAGTAAATGGTACAAATAATAATAATAATTGCGACCACAGTTCGCATTTAGATTTCAAGGGGGGAGTGGTTGACCAGGCTACGAAAGTCTTTGACGTCGCTTTTTTAATGTCAAGAGTGGGATAGAGCAGATCATATATAATTGGTAATTCATTGGGGGATCTAAAGATCAGAGGTCCTTTGACAAAATGACTGTGAGCCTCAGTCCTTGAGCGATTCCCATGACCCTCTCTACCATATTGC
>NC_136802.1:28366253-28391253 GCF_951216825.1 Electrona antarctica | reverse complement strand
AGACAGCTAGCTTGTTGTTATGAGGAGCAGAGAGCTGTCTGGCGCTTATAGCTTGTTAGTATGAGGAGCAGAGAGCTGTCTGGCGCTTATAGACAGCTAGCTTGTTAAGTAACGGAGCGCAGCTGACATGCCTGCCTGCTCTCGCGGTGTTTTATGTATTTGATTTGATTTGATTTATTTGATATAATTCATGATACAATTCATAAATGAGCAGTACAGAATTATCAGGATTGCACAACAAGTCAGAGGACTTCATTGTGATCCAAATAAATTGATCGTCATAGATCAGTAAACAAAAGACAATAAATAGATAAATAAAACACTATACTAACTTGCCCATCAGCCAATTTACTATATATAACATACTATATATTTTTCAACAAAACAACAAAACAAAAATGTTTTGTCAAACCATGTGACTTCCATTGGAAATGCATTGGGGCGGCCATTAAACACGGACAAGACAAATGTTGTATCCATGTTGCAACAGTGTGAGTGAGGCCTATGACAAGCATACACATAAATACACACACATGCACAAATTCCTAAATATAATGGCATCATTAACAAGCACACACACACCAGAGGTACACACAGTGTTGAATTTGCATCGTGTTTTGATTTGCAATCTGTGATTTGAGAATCTTAAGAAAACGTCTGGAAATGACTGAATGATTTTAATGATCTGAGATTATTAAATATTATCATAGCCTTAATTGAACGATTAGTAATACACTACTGTCTGTCTGTCTGTCTGTCTGTCTGTCTGTCTGTCTGTCTGTCTGTCTGTCTGTCTGTCTGTCTGTCTGTCTGTCTGTCTGTCTGTCTCTCTCTCTCTCGCCTTTTAGTTGAGAATGTGTGGTGAATGTTGTTTTTAAAAAAAGTGTTAAATAGCTCTATACTGTGTTGTGAAAACGATCAGTGGTGCTCAGAGGACAAAGGTGACCTCCGAACCCCATCTCAAAATATTTCGGGACCTCCAGAACCAAAGATTTTAGTTAAAAATGTTTGCTTTAAAACTCAGTGCTACAGGACGCCTTTGGACGCCTCCCCCTTATTATTCAAAGAATAATCAATTTTCACGATTTTTGAAAAATAGCAGATATGCAAGCTACGAGTGCGTGCGTGCGTGCGTGCGTGCGTGCGTGTGTCTGTCTGTCTGTCTGTGTGTGTGTGTGAGTATAAATACACCATGTCTCTGTCTGTCTGTCTGTACGTGTGTAATCCACGTAACTCGAGAACCGTTCGCCCCACCGACTTCAAATTCGACACACGCGTTCCACAACACCGATGTGCAAGCTGACAACGCGGCGTAAATCGCCACGTTGTGAGCTTGTAGATCAGCTATTTTCACTAGTTTGGGTCACAGGGAGACATCAAGTTTCTCTTTTGGGTCACGGGCTAAAGGGTTTGGGATCCACTGATCTATAGCAATGATTGTGATTAATATCACAAATAGAGCTATTTAACAAACAACATCACTTCACAGCAACTTTAACAAACTATTTTGAATGTATGTTGAGATCCATTCCTCTGCCTTCCTTTTGACAAAATGTTTCATGTTGTGTTTTAAACTGTTTATCATTTGCACAACAATTTGCTACGTTATGTTTTGTAAGTAAATACAATTTAAGTTAATATTATGATGGCTATCTCGAGTGTTTCATTTGGTTTCAGAACTTGTGTTGACAACCAGTGTGTGAAGTAAGTACATTTACTCAAGTACTGTTGCATTGTTTTGTACTTTTTCTTAAAGATGGAGTGCCATGATTTTTGTACTTTTTCTGTTTTGCATGTGTTTATGGAGTTAACTTACTCGAATTACTTACTCTAATGTTAACTACAGTTGTGGTTATAATATTCAAATATGTCTTCCCTGTGTATTTTGGTTTCTTCCTAAAAAAAATGAAAAGGCAGAATCGAAATTACACCATTTTGACATCATAACCCTAATCCCTCCCACATTATCATACAACAGCTGTGGGCGAGGCTTAAGTTCAGGTGGGTGGTGCTAAGGTGAAAACCATGTATACTTAGGGTGTGGCCACATAAAAACATAATTTTAACACTTTCTGTACACTTTTTTTCAAAGGGGGGGGGGGAATCACGGCACTCCATCTTTAACATTACTCTAATTGGGTGTGGTCCTTGGTGGGGTCTTCAGATGGAGGGCAAATACACATACAAAAACGTACATTAACAACTTCATTAACAACTACATTTTGGCCATTTGAAAATTGCCGATCTATATATATATATCTATATCTATATATATATATGAATTATTTTAAGCCTGCAAACCAAGCCATCCAGGATCCTGGTGATTCAATTCCATGACGTGTTTCTTTTCTTTTTAATATATTCTTCATTTAAATGAATACATAAAATGAAGGAACAATAGAAAAAACATGGCCTCCCTCCTCGCGTATTAGGAAGGCCGTATGAGTCACCAGAAATGAGGACGGGTGTTTTCAATGGTTAAAAGGCAGTATGTATGAAGTTACAATGGGTCTGTACATAGGAAGGGGGGCATGTCTGATAAAAAAATGGGGGAATTAGAGGAGAAGAGAAAAGAGGGAAAGAGAGAGAGGCATGTGATTAGGAGAAGCAGCATTGTGTCTGTTCTGTCCTTTATTCATCCCTTTGTTTTCTACTGGTTGGCCTGGGAGGATGGAGGGATGAGAGGGAGAGAGAGGAATGGAGGGATGAGGGAGAGAGAGAGAGAGGTACTGGCTCATCCTTTTCTCACCTCAACCTCTACCTCTCTCTATCAGTCCATCTCTCACTGCACCTGTGAAATGCAGAGAGAGAGAGGGGGGGGGGGTGGAGAGAAAGATGGATAGAGGAGCATTAGCATGCTGGGGGTGTCAGCAGCTCGCTCTCTCTCTCTGGTCAGTGCAATTATGCCATCCAAACACTCCAGCCTAAGAGTATAATAGCGCGCGTGCGTGCGTGTGTGTGTGTGAGAGAGTGAGTGAGTGATAACGCCACTGAAAAAGTGCTTCTTCAACTGCCACCCACACACATGCACATGCACTGCACGCGCGCACACACACACACACACACACACACACACACACACTTCAAAGCGTTGCACAACTAATGTATACCCAGCGAGTTCATTGCATAAGCACAATTACACACATGCACACGTACGGACACACATACATGCACACTGCATGGATATCAGCTGCATCCATATTTTATACTTTAGTTCATTGCACTCCAAAACACACAGTTTGACGTGTGTGTGTGTGTGTGTGTGTGTGTGTGCGCGCGCGCGTGTGCGCACACCTGCACATGTCATATGTGATTATAGTTTTTCACTGAATATATTGTGTGCTCTCTCTCTCTCTCACACACACACACACACACACACACACACACACACACACGCTAATGGATGCATGCATGCATGTAGTTATCTCTGTGACACACAACGCACTATGACCCACATGGCCAGTGGGTTGTTGTCACACACACACACACGCATGTACACACACACACACACACACACACACACACACACACACACACACACACACACACACTCCTCATGCTAGTTAGCATATCCCTGTCACCTTGCCATCAGCTATATTAGAGTAGGCTTCTGTCTCTCTCTCTCTCTCTCCTCATCTGTCCATCTGTGTGTTTTTCGTTTTTCTCTTTCTCTTTGTTCCACTCGTGCCACCCCTCCCTCCCTCCTCCCTTTGCACCACCCTCTTCTTTCATCCCCCTCTCCTGTCATCTGCCTGCCCACATTCTCTCTCTCCCTCTCTCTCTCTGTCTCTCTCTCTCTCTCTCTCTCTCTCTCTCTCTCTCCCCCCCTGCACTCTAACTAAATCAATGCACTTTAGACTAACATAATAGCCTAATACAATATACTCTATCTATCTATCTATCTATCTGTCTGTCTGTCTGTCTGTCTGTCTGTCTGTCTGTCTGTCTGTCTGTCTGTCGCTGAAACAGAGACTATGAAAGGTCTCCCTTCCTCCCTCCCTCCCTGCGTGCGTGCGTGCGTGCGTGCGTGCGTGCCTGCGTGCGTGCGTGCGCCCGCTGTAACGTGATGGTGTTAGTGTAAGTGTGTGTAACATAAGTGAAGAGGATACACACACACACACACAAGTCCTGACCTGCAGTGCTAGAATGATAAAAAGCTGTTATTATCTTTTGTTATGTATTATTGCAGATGGGGCGAGACATTTCACGACCGTCCCTCCCTCTCTCTCTCTCTCTCTCTCTCTCTCTCTTTCCTCTCCTCTCGTCTGCATGTTTTTGTTTATACAGAACTCACCCCCCCCCCCCCCCCCCCCCCATTGCACCCGTAAGCGCGGCTTGTGTCGCACGGCTTAGGTTTCCATAACAACTGACATCTTTTCAGTCAGTAAAGTACCTGAAACCACTGTGGTGATTCTGATGGAGGGATGGATGGATGGATGGATGGAGTATGGATGAATGTCCATGTAGAAAAGTATTTTTTGTTTTTTTTACTAAAACCCCCCCAGCAACAGATGACAGACTATGCATGGTCACTCAATAGGCTACAGTGAGGACATGAATAACAACAAGAATTTTAAAAAGCTCAACTAAAAGCAAGAGTAGTAAGTATGGGTCTAGAGCACCAAAGTCTGACGTCAATATTGGCAGAGGGCGCAAGTCCACAGGCCTATGTAGGCCTACTTTTTATATGAAGAATCAACTGACGCTATTGTTACTGCTGCTGAATTACTTCACATTTTCGCTAGAAACAGACGGTATCAAATATAAGTGAACGACACAGAGCCACCTCCCTGACAATAACACTGAGACAGCTTGTTTATTTTTGAACCACGATGCTTATATGAGATGATTTTAAGATGAGCCAATGTTATTCTCCATAGAGAAATTACTTCCGTGAACCAGGGGATGAGCGAGTGACGTCAGGACCTCAGCGCTCTCTCGAGCTGTGCTTTAGGGCGGGAACCCCTTTTGGTGTTTTAAGCATTATGTTATACTTATAGCTATTGAAAAATAGCAGATCTAGAAGCTCATAGCGTGGCACCGAGTGCCGTGCTACGAGCTTGTAGGTCTGCTATTTTTGAAAAATCATGAAAATGTAGTGCAAATCTTTGAATATATAACGACACTGACCTCATCAAACCCTGGATCCATACATGGAGAAGACTAGTCAGTCCGTCAGTTACGCCTCGTGACACGCTCCATATATGGCCGTTTCCATATATGAAGATGACGACACTGACCTCATCAAACCCTGGATAGCCATACATGGAGAACACTGGATCTGCATATACGTGGGCCAGCAACTCTACATCTGACCTCACGGACACCATGTTGATCTGACCTCATCAAACCCTTAGATCTCCATATGTATGGAGTTGACCTGTTCTGACATTCCATATGTTGATCCTCCCGCACCCGTCATTCCTCTTCGATGTCTCCCTTTTGACTGATAACCTGTCCATTTCAAACTCCATAGACGAGCCCGCCCCAAAGTTATTAGCGCAGCCCCGCTAATAAATAAAACTAGAGTTCTCAACAGGCCCGAAAATTAAGGCCCGGCCCTACCTTTTTTACCTGGACCCTAACTGGACCCTAACTGGGCTGGCCCGAGGCCTCAAATTTGCGCGACTGTAAAGACTAAACTGTAGCGGGGAGGAGGCTTCACTTCCGCTTTATCGCTTGCTCATGATCAGAGCTTCCGTTGCTCTAGATTGTATGACGGAAGCATTTGAAAACTGTGGGAGGAACAGTCTGGCAGGTGTCTCTCCACCAATGAGACTGAAAATTGTGAACATAGCTGATATATACAAGCTCACTACGCCTCACAATGCGAGCTTGTAGATCGGCAATCTTCACAATATTTATCTGTGGAACCGACTAGTCAAACTAATAATGTAATGCAACTCCTACAGTAGAACCGCTGCTCCTTCGCCTGGAAAGGAGCCCGCTTAGGTGGTTCGGGCATCTGGTTATAGGATGCCTCTCGGGCGCCTCCCTAGGGAGGTCGACGAGGCACGTCCCACTGGGAGGAGAGTTGGAGGAAACACTGAAAGCTAGGTTGAGAACCACTGGGATAGATAAATAGCTGTAGGCAATGAATGATGGACAGGGAGAATGAAACCCTGTCTGAAGGTGTTTTCTACAGTATGTAGCTATACAGGTCACTGTGATCCTGACAGTTGTACAGTTTGGGTCGTGGTGTTGTTGGTTCAAGAAGACCAACTGAGATAAGAACAGTTAATGATTATTATTCTTTTTTTTACACTATACCTATACGATGAACTCACGCACGCACGCACACACGCATGACGCACGCACGCACGCACGCACACACACACGCACGCACATACGCACGCAAACACACACACACGCACGCACGCACGCACACACACGCCCTCTGCTCTGTATCAAATGAATACAAATGAATCAATCCCTGGCCCTGATGTGTGTGTGTGTGTGTGTGTGTGTGGGGGGGGGGGGGGGGGGGGGGGGGGGGGTTGTGTGCCCCCACGACCCCCCCCCCCCCCCCACACACACACACACACACACACAAACATACACGCACGAACCTCGTACCTGACTCCCACAGAGAGAGAGAGAGAGAATCAGAGAGGGAGGGAGGGAGGGAGGGAGGGAGCTGGAGAGAGAGAGATGGAGTTATTATGAGAGAGCGAGAAGCGAGGGAAGAGTAGAGAGAGATGGGGAGATAGATAGGCAGAGATACAGACAGACAGACAGACAGACAGCTATAGAGGAAATAACAGGAAAGTGTGTGTCATCACAGTGGTGTTGGGTTCGCGACCTGCCTGCACGCACGCGCGCGCACACACACACACACACATACAGGGACGGACGGAGTCGGTCGGACACACAGCAGCAGAGCTCTCCTCTCCTCTGCTGCCAGTGCCTGCCTGCCTGCCTGTGCGATTATCAAAGTGAGTTTTTATACTTTATTTATTATCACAAAAATGTCCTCGTCAAACTTTACATCGTTTCGTATTCGTACGATAACTAATCGATTGTCACGCCGTCATTTCATCGTTATAATTACTCGCGTCACTACGTGTTTGTAAATGTAGTAAAATGTGCGCGTGTTCGTTTATTATTTTGGCGTCTGTGCTGCGACATGATCGAGTCCGTGCATGATGCGTGCACTGCATGGCCGCCCGGGCGTGCGTTTATATTCCGTTAGAAACGACAGTCTGGGTCGTTTAACCCCCCCAAACCCCACAGGAGAGCAGATCTACAAGCTCTCAACGCGTTGCGTCGCGACGCGTTGAGTCCTTGTAGATCTGCGGATTGCTGTCCCGGTGTTATACCCACATGAGTGACCTGAATAAATGTGTGCCGCTAGAGTGGAGTTTATTGGAGTTTTCTTCAAGTGGAAATGCATTATTCGTGCGTTCGTGTTGCTTAGTCTGGTGAATATTTTAATGTAGTTGTTTGGTGTTTCATTGTTGTGAGGTGACGGGGAAGAAGAAAACTGAACTGAACCAAGTCAACCAACCGTACCGTCGAAAATGTACTGCCTAAAAAGCAACATGTGGCGATAGGTCACCGATGTGGGTGCGACAGGTTGCATGCAACCCGGCAGATGTTGCTTCAAAGCCACTGAAGGCTAGAAAACAAATAATGACACAAGTAATTTTAATAATGACACAAGTCAGTATTATTATTATTATTATTATTATTATTATTATTATTATTATTATTATTATTATAAATACATTTATTCACCTATGCATAATTGTTTAGCCCTTAAAAAATATATCAAAAAATCCAATGCATTATTGAAGCTAGGGTAGCTGCTATTTTTTGTAATGGTTATTAGGCTTAATCACTGTTGCTGAATTGTCTTATATTAGCCTGTGTAGCCATACTAGAAGGCTGGCTATGCGAGAATTGTTTCTCTAATTTATTTCCCCTATTTATATTTCATTCTTAGTAGGATATAGGCCTAGGTCTACATATATGGACCACCCCCAGTATAAGGTCTACCTTATACGGGGGTGGTTGTCAAACTGTGGTCCTGGGTCCTTTGTGTGTGTGTGTGTGTATGTGTGTGTGTGTATGTGTGTGTGTGTGTGTGTGTGTGTGTGGGGGGGGGGGGGGGGGGGGGGGTGTGTACTGACCCCACGAACGGAGATCATCGGCATGCTGGCTGGCGGTGGACATTTTTGTTGAAATATATATATATTTCTGCCACCGACATAATATACACAGGGGGGGTCCTTGCAAATAAATCATTTGAGAACCACTTCTAGTTGGACTTCTAATGTGCCATAGTGTCATATAGTAAACCAGTGTCATGGGTTAGGGTTGCAAGTTGCAACGTGAGCTCGTAGATCGGCAATTTGAGTGAAATAAGGGGGGACTTCCCATAAGTCATCTTAGAGTGTCTGCCCTGAGAGTGGGAGGTCGGGGTTCGATCCCCGGCCAGGGTCATACCAAAGACTCTAAACAATGGGACCCAGTGCCTCCCTGCTTGGCACTCAGCATCAAGGGTTGGATTGGGGGTATAAGTCCCTGCGACATACTAGCGTCGTGTCCAGGGGGTGTACTTGTACATCAAGCTGCCTCACATGCCCCATAGGCTCCTGCCTCATGGCTCGGCAAGGCTACTACTTACTCCCATAAGTCTGACCTCCCGTTAGTCCGACGTATGTGGCCGTTTAAGACTGAGGTTAGGGTTAGCAACCTGCGTGGCCGGTTTAGACTGAGGTTAGGCTTAGCAACCTACGTGGCTGGTTAAGACTGAGGTTAGGGTTAGCAACCTACGTGGCTGGTTAAGACTGAGGTTAGGGTCAGCAACCTGAATGTGGGAAGTGAGGACGCTGGCGTCGACTGTTCGTCGCTTCACCTCCCAATGTATGAATGAATGAACTATTGTAAAGCGCTTTGAGCACTTGGAAAAGCGCTATAAAAATGCAATTCATTATTCATTATTATTATTATTATGTGGCTGGTTAAGACTGAGGTTAGGGTTAGCAACCTACGTGGCCGGTTAAGACTGAGGTTAGGGTTAGCAACCTACGTGGTCGGTTAAGACTGAGGTTAGGGTTAGCAACCTACGTGGTCGGTTAAGACTGAGGTTAGGGTTAGCAACCTACGTGGCCGGTTAAGACTGAGGTTAGGGTTAGCAACCTACGTGGCCGGTTAAGACTGAGGTTAGGGTTAGCAACCTACGTGTCCGGTTAAGACTGAGGTTAGGGTTAGCAACATACGTGGTCGGTTAAGACTGAGGTTAGGGTTAACAAACTACGTGGCTGGTTAAGACTGAGGTTAGGGTTAGCAACCTACGTGGCCGGTTAAGACTGAGGTTAGGGTTATAGGGTTCGGAATTAGGTCGGAATAGTGAGAGGTCGGAATAATGACATGGCACCGAAATGAGAGCGTATATCACGTGGAGTCGTGGATAGAGTCTTTGTCAAGCATCAAAGGGTATAAGTGGTGCTGAATTTGCAGCTCAACAAAAGCTAATTCAAAAAGCTAATTCATCAAGTGTATGACGGAGGACGATTTCACCATGAATTTAAACCACAAATTCACAATAAATGATAAATAACGCATGCTGTGCATCTGTGGTTCTCAACCAGTGGTCCTTGAGGGGGTTCCAGGTGGTCCCCATAGCTAAACGATGGAGAGTTGGTAACCAAATGGACCCTTACAGGTCCTCAAGAGTTAAATTATTGTTAAACATCTGCATTACTTAATTTACAATTAAGAAGTCTACACAATTAGAGCATGTAGAAGAATTGTTATCTTGATCAACGTTTGCCTGTTGTCTCTCCTAATGGTAGCAACATCAATTCAGAATGGAATTGTAGACCAAATCGTATCCACCAACAACAAAATATTCTTTAGTTTTGGGTGTGTGAGGGGCTAAATGTGATCAAATGGTGGTCCATGGCTCAAATGAATAATGGACCTTCATATGAAAAAGGGTTGAAAAGCACTGACATACATTTCTGTTTCAATGTGGTGGTGTTGTTGTTGTCGTCCGCCGTCGCAGTGGTGGAAAGTAACTATAGGCTACATTTACTTAAGTACTGTACTGTACAATTTTGAAGTATTTGCCCTTTACTTGAGTAATTCCAATTTGCAATACTTTTACTTGTACACCACTACATCTCGGATGTAGTGGCAAAACAGTTTGCCGGCCACTGTTACAGAGCTGATCATGAGTTTATATCTTCCCCTCTTCTCTGGAATCCTGCCTCAAAGCAGACAAGTGGTATAAAACTGTCGTTCCCTGATGTCATCGCTAGGGACACATGCATCAGTAAGCAGGAACTGGGGATGGCAATGAAGGACCGGGAAGTCTGGCGTGGCATTGTGAAATACATG
Organism: Electrona antarctica; assembly: GCF_951216825.1. Lineage (NCBI taxonomy): Eukaryota > Metazoa > Chordata > Actinopteri > Myctophiformes > Myctophidae > Electrona > Electrona antarctica. The sequence continues at coordinate 28,380,906 of NC_136802.1, read as the reverse complement.
ATCTCGACCGCAGTCGAAAAATGATGATGACATCTCGGATCCAAATATTGTACTTTTACGCCACTATTTGAGAACTTTAGTTACTAGTTACTTTGGAGATTTTGATTATTATTACAAAAAACATACAGTAGCCACTTCAGCCCTATATATATATATATATATATATATATATACACACACACACATACACACATTTCGGCCATTTGAAAATAGACGATCTACAAGCTCACAATGTATTTGTGAGAGTATTTCTAAATTGCATTATTGGTACTTTTGCTTAAGCAAAGAAATGTGCGTAGTATTTTTTCCACCACTGGAATAGGCTAATCTGTGGCTCTATCTATCAGCCATCTGGGCTGTATTATGATGCTAGGGGAAGAACAGGCCATTTGAATAATTGATATTTAGCCTGTTTATGTGCTTGAGGATTAATTCTTTTCATGTTTCCAACGACCGCATGCATGCATGCAGGGGACCAATGCACTGTCTGTCTGTCTGTCTGTCTGTCTGTCTGTCTGTCTGTCTGTCTGTCTGTCTGTCTGTCTGTCTGTCTGTCTGTGTGGTATAAGTGGTAGTGTATCCAACTGAAGTGGATTATTGTGTTATCAGTGCTAAGTAGCACACACACATACGCACGGTCGCACGCACAACAGTAGCCTACAGATCTCTCTCCCTTTCTCTCCCCAAGGACCATTGACCATTGTAATCCCTCTCTTTCATTCAGCCTCTCTCCCTCTGTGTGTGTGCGTGCGTGTGCGTGCATGTGTGCGACTGTGTGCGCGTGCATGTGTGTGTGAGGGTAAACAGTGTGATCAAACAGTGCTTGCAGGCTGTCTGAACTGATAACAGAGAGAGACAGGGGGACAGAGAGAGAAACTGAGAACAGAGGGATGAGAGGAGAGAGACAGTGAGTTATATAAAGAGAGTGAGAGAGGAAGGAAGGAAACAGTGAAGGGTGTACAGTAGGAAGTGAGAGGTTGCGTGCGTGCGTGTGTGTGTGTGCGTGCGTGCGTGCGTGCGTGCGTGCGCGCTCGCGCAAAAGTTAAAAAATGTTCTGTTTCAGTATGATGAACACCACGTGAGGTTGTCCTGGTGACGAACGATGTGTAAATAAATTCTGTAGGGAAATAATTCTCCAAAAGTCTGAATCCCAAACAAACAAATGCGAACTCGCCCAAACGTGGTGAAAATAGCACGGATTGGCGACAATCAGGGACGTGCAGAGGGCACTTTTGGACAAAAATTGCGAAAAAAGCAGATCTTCTATCTTCGGGGCACAACCCAGCACTCTTTAGCTAGTGGAGATGCGGTGTACGACATGGATTTCTAAACATATTTGTTCAACGCAAAATACTGTGTTCAAGTTCAGGAGACTTTGGAAAAAAAGCTATTCTCCTGAATGCTGCCTCTCCGGCATGGCATGGTAATTGACCAATCCGTGCTATTTCGCCTTGTTTGGGTGAGATCGGGCTGCGTATATAAGGTCTATATAATAGAGCGTCGCAGTCCTGCCCCCTTTCATCACGACGCCAGGCCCAGGAAATAATTCCCAATGCATTTTCCCCATAGGCTTCTCAAAAAGTATGTATTTAAAGACCCTTTAAGCGTTGTACAAAGCCAACTCGAGTTGTGACAAATCATGACAACAAACGAAAGAAAGAAGAAGAAAACGGCAGGTTACAATACTTTTTTTGTTGTTTTTCTTTTTTGTAATTATTTGTGTGGTCCAAAATATTGTGTTTGTTGTCATGATTTGTCACAACTCGAGTTGGCTTCGTACGACGCTTAAAAGGTCTTTAAATAAATACTTTTTGAAAAGCCTATGGGGAAAATGCATTGGGAATCATTTCCTGGGCCTGGCGTCGTCAAGAAAGGGGGCGGGACTGTGACACTCTATATAGGGCTTTACTGCGTTTGCACTTGATCCATTTGGCAGAAATTGGACCACAGTACTGACAGACTCTCTCTCACTGGGACCTATTGCTTTTTAAATGTGTCCATGCACTTCAACTGTCTCTCACACTTGAAACGGTCTCTTTCTGGAACCTCTTTCACATCCCACTGAGCATGTTTCAGGCTATTAGATGTCTGAAATACATGTAAATGGCCGTCTAAAAATGTGTTATAACTGGCCTAAAAATGTTTTTTTGTGGTTTAGGCATAGATTTGATTGATTGATTGATTGAAGAATTTATTAACAGTTTGCAGAATTACAGTACATTTCAAGCACAAACTCAATACAAAGGCTGTTAACTGTGAGTGGACGACCCAATTAAGCATTACACTTGTTTCCAACAGGGTCCACCATGTTCAAATCATCAAAACATTTAGAGACGTACAAATAGACACTTCTATAGACAGAACAGGAATTCATCAAAAAAGAATTCATCAAAAAGGAGGTAAAAAGGGAAAAGAAATATATACAGTGAGGGGAAAAAAGGGGGGGGCGGGGGGGGGGGATTCAGATTTTACGGGGGCCAGTTTCGAATTGCAGCCATCCGTAGGTGCCCTTTGAGAGCGGTTTTGAAGGAGTCAAGGGATTCGCATGTCTTAATGACAGTTGGTAGGGCGTTCCACATTTTGGTGGCATAGGAGCGAAAAGAATTTAGTCCCTTGTTTGTGCCGAATCTGGGTTGTACATGGTTCGTTGCACTCCCTCTGGTGTTGTGGGTGTGGACTTCGTTAACATTAAGGAAGTATCTAGACAGGTACATGGGTATCTTGGTGGTGTATCGAATCTTGTGGACCAGACCCATTGCAAGTTGCTGTACTCTGTCGTCGACCCTAAGCCATTCCAGCCTGTCGAAGTGGGCAGGGGTGAGGTGGGTTCGGGGGGCTAGATCAAGTAGGAGCCTGACCAGTTTGTTTTGGGAAGTCTGGAGCCTGGTTTTAAGGGCCTTTGAGGTGCTGTGGTACCAGGAGGTGCATGCATAGTCAAAGAAACCCTGTACAAGGGCTCCTGTTAAGGTCTTCAAGGTGTTTTTGTTGACCAGTGAGGAGATCCTGTAGAGGAATCTTGTTCTATGGTTGACTTTTTTGATTACGTTGGTGGCCATTTTATCACCGGAAAGATTAGCCTCCAGGATGGAACCTAGGTAGGTAATTTCATCTTTGCGTGTGATAACATTGTCACCCACTCTAACCAAGAAGCCATTTGCCTTGCTGAGATTACTAATAGAGCCAAAGAGAATGGATTCAGTTTTTCCCAGGTGTAAAGATAGTTTGTTATCAGCGAGCCAGGTGCAGATTCTACCGAGTTCAGAGCTGAGGGCATTTTCAACCTGCAGTTTGTCCCTGTCCGAGACCAGCAGTGCTGAGTCATCTGCGAACAGGAACAAGTTGCAGTCACAGGCTGAAGTCATGTCGTTTACATATATTAGGAACAGTAGAGGCCCTAGTATGCTTCCTTGTGGAACGCCACAGCTCACTGGGAGGGGGGGGGATTAGACGTTGAAACGACGTTGTTTCAACAGATATATATAGACGGTCTATATGTAGATGTTATAAAAGAAAACTGCTAATCAACATCTAAGCTAAGCCATAGACCGCTAAAAGACTTTCAATCACTGCGAACGCAGTGATTGCGAACGCAGTGAGCACTAACTATAGAAGATGGCCTAAAAAGAAACAGAATAGAAAACTAAAGAACCCAAAGAACTAAAGAATCTTATTTAGGTACTTCTTTTTTGTTTCGTTTATAGTGCAAGTGCAATATCTGTGTGTGTGTGTGTGTGTGTGTGTGTGTGTGTGTGTGTGTGTGTGTGTGTGTGTGTGTGTGTGTGTGTGTGTGTGTGTGTGTGAATGTATTGTATGTTATAAAAAATGTAAATAAAAATATTATAAAAAAAATAAAAAAAATAAACGATGGTTCTGACAAATTCTCTCTCTCTCTCTCTCTCTCTCTCTCTATCCCTCTCTCTCCTCAGCGATGGACCCGCCCTCAGATCTCTTCGATGACTCCACCCCACAGATGATGCGTGTGTTTGGCCCCTCCCCCTCGTCTCCCCCCCGGTCCAACTCCCCGGTGGGACAGCGCCCTCTGGCTGCCAGGAGGAGACCCCCCGGCTTCCCCCTCATCCACCACCTCCTGCAGCCCGGTGCTGGTGCTGGTGGAGCCCCCAAGAGGTTCGGAGGGCAACTGCATGCCAACGCACAGCAGCAGCAGCAGCACCCCCCCGCTCTGGGGGGCTCGCTCCCGTACCCGAAAAACACCCCGGGAGAGGAGCAGAGGAAAGACGGTGTGTGTGTGAGACTGTGTGCGTGTGTGCGTTTTTGTGTGTGTGTGTGTGTGCGTGCGTGCATGCGCTATGAATTCCACATTATGAATTCCACGGTCGTGCAGAGAATGGAAAAATCGCACATTCCAACTAATCCGAAACGAAAACATAAAAAATTCAGAAATAAAATAATAATAATTAAAAAAAAACTAAATTCAAAGGAATTTCATCAGAAACACATATAATAATAATTACAAACGTTAAATGTGACCGTTATGCGTGAAACATATGAAAACATTCATGTTCCACATTCGTTCCACAGAGGAGGGAGGGGAAGACCACGAAGGGACTGAGGGAGACGACTACCACCACCTATTGGCCGAGTGGCGCCACGACGCCCCGAGAGCCAACAAGAGGATGAAACTGGAGGGGGGCGGGGCGGCGGGAGGGGGAGAAGGGGCCGAGAGGAGTAGGGGGAGGGAGAGGGGGAGGAGGAGGAGGGGCGGGAGGGGGAGAGAGAAGGAGGAGCTTAAGGAGCAGTTGGAGGAGGCGCGCGAGCGGCTGCGCGCCCTGCGGGACAAAGTGTGGCGGGCGTTCGGAGAGAAGATGGCCGCCGCCACCGCCGCGGAGGAGGAGGAGGAGGAAGAGCGTGGCCTCCGCGAGAGGAGGGGGAGGAGGAAGAGGAGGCGCGATGCCGGAGGAGACGGGTAAGGCCTCTCGACTATTAGTACAGTATGTACCAGTGTTGTTTTTGGCAGCAAATTTAGATTTTAGCTTTAGTCATATAGTCTCTTGAATGGTTTTCATTTAGTTTTAGTCACATTTTAGTCACCTGGAATGTTTTAGTGTTAGTCTAGTTTTAGTCGACTAAATGTCATAAGATTTTAGTCGACTAAATCTACAGTTGATTTAGTCGATTAAAATGTATTTTGGCGGGCCTTGATGCCGTCGTAATGATTCTACACTTGCTGAAAATAGCCGATCTATAAGCTCACAACGTGTAAAGTGTAAAATGACTTATACTGGATCTCTTGTTCACTAGTCCCTTCCTAACATTTTAGTCTAGTTTTTATTTGTTATAATATATATGTATAATATATAATATATATAATATATTTAGTCTTAGTTTTAGTCACCATAGCTTAGTTTTCATTTAGTTTCCATTTAGTTTTCGTCAGAACATTTTTCGTCTTAGTTTTAGTCGACGAAAACAACACTTGTACGTACTACTTTGTCCCCTAGAATCACAATTATGTTGCATAATATTGTCGCAATTTCCAGGATGAAACATTTTCAGACATTTGTTACAGACATTTTCCAAAAATAGCAAGAAAATAGCAGATTTACAAGCATACAACGCTTACCATTTCCGCAATTTAAACGTTTTTTAAACCTGAATAAAATGTATGAAGCACAGCGTTCGTTCATACAGGGACATGTGAGTCTGAACGCCTCAGCTGTAATTAATCAGCCTAGCTTCCTATTCCTCATTCACATCTCAGCTGATCATTTAGTCACACTGCCATAATCCAATCACGCCTCATTCCCTCAACTAGGCGGTCCGTTTAAATACGACTCCGTATCTTCACTATAGAGCACCGAAGTCCTGACATTAATTCCATTTTCTCCAGAAACTGGCTGTATCAAATATGAATGGACATCATTAACGACGCACAGCCACTCCCCTGACAGAAAGGCCGGGGTGGTCGGTTTATTTTTCAAACACAGTTCTTATATGAAGCGACCTAAAATCGCCCTATGGAGATTTCAATGCAAATAAAAAAATACATGAACCTGTGTGTTGGTGCCCTCTACTGAAAGTGACGTCAGACTTCGGTGCTCTATAGCTCTGCTTCAATTGCTTCACAGATGCTACTGCTGCTGGCTAAGTCGCTCTGTCTGGATTAAAGGACAACTTTGGGTTTTTTTCAACCAAGGCTCATGTTTTAGGTTGTTATTAGACAATGCTTTCTTTCATTTTAGGGACTTTTTGACAGGGGGCATTCGAACATGGGAACTAAATATGTATTTTATTTTACAAAATATTATGATGATTTCTTTATTATAATTTACTATAGTCCTACTAGACCCCAGGAAATTACATCTGGCCACAAAAGATCATAGTATCTACTGAATGTGTTGGTAGGGGTACTAGGGGGGTGCCATTACTGTGTCGTAGGGTCAATGTCAGTTTGTGACCTCCCCCTTAGCACCCCATGGTTTTATTTCATAAGATGTGTGTGGACGTCCTGGGCATCGGAAGTGTTAATCCAGAAAGGCCTTTCTTTGATGTATCGAGTGGTAGCCATTAGACTGCACAATGCGTTAAGTTATTTGTCATAACTGCCCCGTGCATTTTCTTTTATTACGAAGCGTAAAAAAGGTAAATAGAATTGTTGTATAGTAGTAGTTTAAATTTAAATTGCGGAAATGGTAAGCGTTGTATGCTTGTAAATCTGCTATTTTCTTGCTATTTTTGGAAAATGTCTGTAACAAATGTCTGAAAATGTTTCATCCTGGAAACAATTGCGACAATATTATGCAACAGAATTGTGATTCTAGGGGACAAAGTAGTACGTACAAGTGTTGTTTACGTCGACTAAAACTAAGACGAAAAATGTTCTGACGAAAACTAAATGGAAACTACAATGCCAAAAAAGAGACAAACGCAATTCTTCGTATGGCAATTAATCGTGGACTTAAAATGGGTTGTAATCACGACAGCCCAAGAGGCGGGGAGGAGGACGAGGAGGCAGATTTCTTGGCAGACGGGATGGCGATGTTCGACGAGGAGGAGGATCAGACTGTCGGCGTCTCTCTCTCACTGGTCGGCGCCGCCTTGAGGAAGCCGAGCTTCGCTTCCGACCGGCAAACAGTGGCCGAGAGAGAGAGACGGGAAGAAGAGGAGGAGGATGAAGGGGCGATGATGATGGAGAGAGCGCTGGGGGTAGGTAATCGTTATTATTAGTGATAATCGTTATTATCTTTTATCGTGATAAAAAAACGCTCACAGAAATCGTATCGCCGATATGAATGTATCGTTAAATCGTCCTCCGTCATATGCTAGGATGAATTTAGCGTGTGTTGAGCTGCAAATTCAGTACCACTTAAACCCTTTATACTTGATACAACAGACCTGTAAAGAGTGTATTTGGTACGCTGTTTTTTTCACTCTATTCTCCAAAAGATCTACAAGGCGTTGTGAGCTTGTAGATCGGCCGTTTTTGTCAAACGTTCTTCCCCCCCCCAGAATATGCTGGGATTCTTTTTTTTTATTTTATATTTTTTATCCCACGATTTTGTAACCCATTTTTCACCCCTGTGTCAATTATCTAATGTGATCCTGGGCTCTACACACCCTCTGCCAACCTAGTCCCCATATATGGGGGACATGGGGAGAGCAACGGACTTGAACTCATGCTTCCTTCATGCCTGAGTGTCCAAGTTGCTCCTTTTCACCTGACAGGGGGAGTTTCCCTGGTTGGACGTAGTGTGTGGAAGGAACACGTTATTCCAACCAGTTCCTTTCCCCTCCATCAGGCGCCCCGGCTGGCCAGGGGGAGGCAGTTTAGAGACCAGGATTACTGCAATATGCTGAGATTCTGTTGTTAAACAAAAGTGGCATTTAAAATTTTAAGCATATTTTGATTATCGCAATGCAGAATTCAAAAAGGTCAGAGTAAGTAGGCCTTTTGTGTAATAAAAACTCGACACAGATACCGTTTAAAAATATATATATTCAGTTACTGTTGGTAACGAGAAAGACGTCTATAATTTGTCTAGTTAGTCTAGTTTAGTTTGTAAACACACAATGCAGTTTCAGTTTGTTATATTCTCATTTTTTTATTATACATTTTATGTAGTTCAGTTAAAGGAGAATTCCATGCTAGAAGGCTTTCTTACCTTTATTTGTAGTTGTTATGTCCCCACCAAAGAGGTCCAGGTCTTATTTTGTGCAAAAGCGGATTATTGGCTATTTCCCCTACCATAAGCCCTCAATGAATTGAATTGAATTGCATTGAATTGAATGGGGCATTGGGGTGTTGTGCTAATTCGCTTATTTCCATCGCTCAAAACATTTTCTTTGTATATATCCTCTCTTCATAATGTAAATAGTATCCCAAGCGGCACACTTTACTACTTATTTCGATGGGAATAAGCGAATTAGCACAAAAACATTGAGGGCTTATATTAGGGGAAATAAGCCAATAATGCACTTTTGCACAAAATAACACCTGAACCTCTTTGGTGGGGACGTAACAACTACAAATAACACCTGGACCTCTTTGGTGGGGACGTAACAACTACAAATATGCCTTTTAGCATGGAATTCTCATTTAACAAAACTATATTTACTTTTTGTCACCATAAAAGTTTTGTTATTTAGTTTGTTTTTCGTTAACAATTATAACTTTGGATCCCCAGGTGGGGGTGTGGCTGGGTTATGATGATGATGATGAGGAGGAAGGGGAGGAGCCAGAGGGCGGGCAGAAGTTGGCGCGGGCGCTGAAGCTGGAGCTGGGCGCGGCCGTGGCGCGCGTCATCGACCGCGTCCTGCGCCTGTACGGCGAGGAGGGGACTGCCCCCTCCTCTCCCCCCACCCCGCCCCCTTCCAGAGGAGGGGGCAGGGTCGAGGTCGAAGAGGATGAAGAGGAGGAGGAGGTGAGACCCCCCCCAAATGCAGTGATGTAAATAGGTTTTCAATGTAATCGGTCCCGGGATGCAGGGATGGTCTCTTAAGGCTCATACATAGTCTGGATTTACGGTGGTTAAGTGACCACCGAACTACAACATGACGTCACGAGCTGCGGTGAAGAGCAAACCACCGCCCCAGCCCTTCTCTCTGTTTTTACTCACCACCGCTCAACGTTATTTCAGCTCACCACCGGAGCGGTGTTCACCTCATCACCGAAAATCCAGACTATGAATAGGCCTTAAGATGACGGCCTCTCACCAGAAATCACGCTGTCTGGGGTAGGCTATACCCTGACAATAGCGCCGGGACAATTTGTTTTATTTGTTTTATTTTTGGACCACGACTCTTATATGAGACATTTCTAAGACGAAATTAATTCCGTGACCCAGGGGATGAACGAGTGACGTCAGGACTATTCTAATATCTACCGATGCTTTTAAAAATGGACTCAAAACGTACCTTTTTAAGATTTTGCTTACTTCTTTTCTTCCTTTTTTTACTTTGGTCTCTTACTAGTCTATGCCTTAGGATATTTCACTTTTTTCTAAATGTTTTTGCGGTAATTTTATCGTGTACTCAGGCTTTTAGGAGCACCCCCAGAAAGTTTTTCAGTTGCTCAATTCAGTATTTAGATATTTGATATAACTCTGATAAAATGTGGGATAAAAGGTTGAGTGGGGCGCTAGCCTCTCCAATGCATGGCTGTTGAGGATTACGTCATATGGCAGCCAAGTCTATTGGATTTTTAATGTTTATTTAGAGCACTTATGACGTAAATTGTTTGCCAGCCAAGACTATGGATTTGAGTGTATTTCAACGATTGTTTAGAGCACTTTAGAGGCCACTTTTAGAGCCAGCCAAGTCTATGAACATTCAAGTTGGTTTAGAGCACTTTAGAGAGCAATTTAGAACCAACCAAGTCTATGGATTTTAATGTTTGTTTAGGGCACTGAATGACGACGTAAGACGCCATGTGGCCGACATAAATACAGTCGGCAGCCCTAACTTCACACATTTTTTTAACCCCAGTTGCACTTACACGTGATTTTACAAAAAAATGTAAAGTGAGTTATAAATAACATTTTATTTATTTTTTGAATATTATTATTCTAATTATTAGGTGAAGATGAGAGACGCGGAGTCGGGGGGAGGAGTCGGACCAGGGACCGCCCATCGGTGCCCGGCCAACCCGCCCAGACGGAGAGGAGGGGCCGATCATCCAATCAGAGGAGGAGGGGGAGGCCCGCCCACTCTCCCCTCGCGCATCCTAAACCCCGCCTGCTCCTCCTCCTCGGCCCACCCCCCCCACCACCACCTCCCGCCACGCCCCCCTCCTCCTCATCCTCTTCATCATCATCAACATCCCTCGCTCCTGCACCACCCCCCTCCTCCTCCTCCGCCCCCTCCTCCCAAAAGCTCCTCCTCCTTCCTCGGCCACTCCCCCTCCTCATCTGGCTCCGCCTCCTTCCCCCCTCTCCCACCCCTGCCCCTCCTCCACTACTCCATGCAGCAGCTGTTCTCTCGCTCGCTCCCCCTGCCTCCTCCCGGGGGGGGAGGGGGGAGGGGCGAGCGAGAGGAGAAGCGGGGGAGCGGCGGCCCTGCCCTTCTCTTCGGCGGCCCCCCCGATCCCTTCCTGGACTTCCCGGGGGCGGGGTCTCATCATCATTCCGCCGGCCCCCACCACCACCACCACGCCGCCTTCCCCCCTCTCTCCCTGCTCTCCGGCGGACCCTTGGACCCCCAACACCACTACCCCCACCCCCACCACCACCACCACCAGCACCATCAGCACCACCATGTGGACAGAGAGAGAGACGCGGCCATGGACGGAGGGGACCTGTACCTGCCTCCCGGCGCCATATCCTTTTACTTTTAAATTTCGGCGACCAAAACTATACGCCGATAACTGTGCCGTCGACTACCTTTTGTCACCGTCGAAGACTTAAATAAATCTAAGCTATGAGTGACTAAAACTAAGACTAAATAAATTGACAATTTTCGTCAACAAATAGAAACTAGGCTAAAATGTAGTTAGGGAGGGACTGGTGGAGAAAGGCAGGGAGGGACTAGTGGAGAAGGGGAGGGAGGGAAGTTAGTGGAGTAACTGGGAGGTCGCGCAAATTCTTTATTGGGCTCCTAACATCGTCACTCATATCACCTCATCTGAGCATTATTTCCGTAAAACAGTGCTAAGATCGCGCGTGCATGTATGTGCACGGAGTTTGGGGGATTTCAATGACATCACAATGTTGCCTTGTGACGGGGGGAAGCCTGGATAGAGACCCCCCCCGATATTAATTTCAGTGGAAGTTGCTCAGTGCCGTTTTGAAGCACCCGGAAGACTGCCGGAAGTATAATTATAACTCAATGGCTCGAGCGAGCGGACGTTTAGCCTAGCCTAGCCTCGGACCTCAATTTTGAGGTCCGGGCTTACGCACGGACTGAAACCAGCGCTCCCCAAAACAACAGGTTTGGAGATCTGTTGGGAATTGATTACACGTCACCCGTGCGCCCAGTCCCAATGTTTGTAAACAAATAATTGGTCTATAGTGTCCTTAATATGAGGTGATGTTCCACAGCCAGGAGGGCCTGTCTCCCTGTCACCTGAAGAAAGCCAAGCTGATGTTCTTCTACGCCCGCTACCCTTCCTCCAACACGCTGAAGACCTACTTCCCTGACGTCAAGGTTTCTATCCGTCCTCTTTCTCCTCTCGGGCCGGAACATCCGCCAGATGTATTTACCCCGGATACAATATTTTTCGACCAATCACAATAATTTACCTATAGCTAAGCCCCTCCCCAAAGTGCTATGGTCCAATCACAGCTAAGCATAACATAGCTAAGCAAACCTCTCCACCAATAGTTTTCCTATATGATAAAACATTGTTTTAAAAAAAGAAATGCCACGCACATATTTTTCCAGTGTATATGGCAGGCCTTGTTGACGGATTTGGAAGAGATTTTGAAGGTCTGGTTCCAAAAATTAATGAGTATTTAATGTGTAAAATCCATGATATTTACATTGGAATGAATGAGCCCGGCTGGAAAGTGTGTGTGTGTGTGGGAGTGTCTAAGTGGGAGAGGCCTGGTCTTAGGTGAATTGTTTAATTCACAGAGAATGTAAACAGATTTGTAAAGAGCCAATTATGTCATTTCCTTGAGCGGTATACTTCCGCCAAAATCCAGCAATGCACTCTACAGCGTAGGTCTTGCCCATGCAGTGTGTATTGGAGGTGCAAGAACTGTCGAAACAAACCGCAATGATTTGTTTGCTCTGCAATGAAGTAATGTTGTTCTTGTTAACCTGCCGAGGTGTGAAAAAGGTTTGATTTTCGAAGTCTGCGTACCTTTTTCCTCATCCCCGAACCAGTCTTCACACCAGTGGTTCCCAAAGTGGGGTCCGGGGACCCCCAGGGGTCCTTGAGGGAGTTCCAGGGGGTACCCAACTAAATGATAGTTTGGAACCAAATGGACCCTTATGGGTCTGTAACTCTGAGAGTGTATACAAATGGAACCAAATGGACGGATCCATTTGATTTTACAATATAAATTGGGGTCCCAGAGATAGAAATTAGGGATGTGCCGATGAGACATTTTGGCCGATATCGATATCCGATATAATTAATTGCTGTTATGGCCGATAACCGATATTACCGATGTCAATATGATCTCATTCTGTATTGAAAAATTATAATAATTTTGTCCATTCTGAAAAATACATGTAACAGGGTGTCTGCACTGCATGCTTAGGCAAGTCAGATTTAACTTTAATACCTTTTATATTTAATATTGTGAGCTTTTAGATCTGTTCAAGCTGTTACTTTGGCCTTGTTTATCTGTAAAGACAGACCGATTAATCGGATCGATTCATTAATCGGTCTGCTTGATTAATCGAACTGATGCCGATTAATCTAAAAACAACTAAAATCGGCCAATACCGATGTGTTTGCCGATTAATCTCCCATCACTAATAGAAATGCCATTAAATGGGGGTCCGTAGACTAATGCATGTCAAACTGGGGGTCCTTGAAATTAAACTGGTTGAGAATCACTGCTAGAGCCATATAAATCTTCTCTTTTGGGGGTCCCTGGCATATCTCTTCAAATGGGGGTCCGTGGGCTAATTAGTGTCAATTTTGGGGTCCTTGACACGAAAAAGTTGACACTGCTTTACACCGTACCCACAACTCCTCCCATGACCCCTCAAAGTACTTAAAGCGATACTAGGCAAGTGTACGTGTGTGTATAGTGTGTACAAACACACTCCCTACATAAAAGTTTGACACTTTTATTATGGCCCAATCAATCAACTCAGTGCACAACTTTTGTAGACCTTTTCAAATGGGATATGAATTTGTGGGTCCTTGACATGAAAATGCGTGAGAACCACTGCTCTAATCAAACCACACATTACATGTGGTTGGCAGTTTCACAGTACAAGCCGTTTGTACTTACACATGCATGGCTTAATCTTTCACGCAAGCATATGCTACTGGCAGGACCAGGTAAGCCTCATGTTCTCTGTCTCTCTCTCTCTGACTCTCTCTCTCTCTCTGTCTCTCTCGCTCTGACTCTCTCTCTCTCTCTCTCTCTCTCTCTCTCTCTCTCTCTCTCTCTCTCCAGTTCAACAGGTGTGTGACGTCACAACTCATCAAGTGGTTCAGTAACTTCAGAGAGTTCTTCTATATCCAGATGGAGCGCTTCGCACGCCAGGCCGTCCGAGACACCCAAAGCCGGTACGTTCACACAGTCACACACACCGTCACGTTTAATCTGTTCAACACAACATATGCCAGGTTTGAGATTTGTCCTGTTGTCCCCATGTCTGTCCAACTGTCCATGTTGTGTCCTGTTGTCACCATGTCTGTTCAACTGTCCATGCTGCGTCCTGTTGTCCCCATGTCTGTCCAACTGTCCATATTGTGTCCTGTTGTCTCTATGTCGGCTGGGGCAGCTGTGGTTCAGGAGGTAGAACAGGTCATCCAATGATCACTGGGTCAGCGGTTTGAATCCCGGCTCCTCCACATGTCGAAGTGTCCATGGGCAAGACACTGAACCCTACATTGCCTCCAATGAGTTGGTCGGTGTGAGCTTGGCGTCGACTGTTCACCGCTTCACCTCCCAATGTATAAATGAATGAACCATTGTAAAGCGCTTTGAGCACTTGGAAAAGTGCTATAAAAATGCAATTAATTATGTCTGTCCATGTGTCCATGCCGTCTGCCCCCTCCATGCAGGGACAGCACGTCTCCTCTGGTCAGAGACAGTCAACTGCACATGGGCCGTGACACAGAGCTCTACCGCATTCTGAACATGCACTACAACAAGAGCAACGTCTACCAGGTGTGTGTGTGTGTGTGTGTGTGTGTGTAATATTAACACAATGACTACGAGTTTTCATTGATTGCGTGTTATCACACTCTTTGCCAATGGCTGTAGGTTGCTAGGAGACCGATACAACCGGAAAGTAACCGGAAGTATAAACTCCGTCTCCGTCCGCCTCAGTGTAAACAGATTTACAAAAAAGTACATTTATCTCGGATTCTCTTTCCCAGATTGCGTTTTTGGTCAAAACAACACCCCGTAACTAACAAACCGATGATCGCGGTTACAACATTTATTTTCCGGGTGTAAGAAAACTCTCAACGTGTCGATGTGCAACGCGTTGAGAGCTTGCAGATCGGTTATTGTCGTGCGCGAGCGACACCAGCGTGTTACTCACTTTAGACTGCGGTCCTAAC
>NC_136802.1:28271253-28363753 GCF_951216825.1 Electrona antarctica | reverse complement strand
TACATATTGTATAGCCTTTTTTCAGTTTTGTTGTTCTCTCAATGATGTTATATTAATTAGTTTTTTCTCTTTTTTTTATGTACCTTTACAGTGCATTATATTACATTCTTCGGAGCTGTGCCTCATGCAACCTTTTGGTGAAGTTTTGATGTCATTTTGATCAGTGGATTAAAAAGAAAATAGATAATGAATCAATTACTTAATTATTTAAAAGAAAAATGTTCATGGTTTGTGATGCCTGGAATAAAGAAAAACCTTCTTTTAAGCTCATTCAATCGTGTGTGTGTGTGTGTGTGTGTGTGTGTGTGTGTGTGTGTGTGTGTGTGTGTGTGTGTGTGTGTGTGTGTGTGTCACATGACATATAGGCTAGTACTCTGTGATAAACAGTCTTTTGTCGATCTTGAAATCGGTGTGAAAATCACTGATGTACTCTTGCTTCTGAGGAAAAGACACACACACACACACACACACAGTCACACACACACACACACACACTTGCTCGCTCCCTTGCTTGCTTGTCTATCCTACTCTGTAACAGGGTACGTATACAAAAAGTTAAAACAGAATATTTTACTGCATAAGGTCTAATATTTCTACAATTGCTACAAAACCTGTATATCCAGTGAGGCTGGCCAGGGCGAGACAGTATATAGAGACCAGGATTACTGCATATTTTTTGTGAGGTATAGCCTATACCTACCTAGCCTAGGGCACACGGGGAGAACATGTGTGCCCACCATCCTGTATCCCACCGGTTCTCAAAGTGGGGACCCCCAGGTGTCCTTGGGGAGGTTGCATGGGTCTCCAGCAAGAGTAGTGAATATAGTGTCCCAATCATTTTAAACACTTTAACCTTTTAAGCTTTGGCAATTCGAAAATAGCAGATATAGGCCTACAAGCTTATAGGAGGTCACTTCGTGTCATGCTATGAGCCGGTAGATCTGTTATTTTTCCAAAATCTTCTTGAAATTGGAGACATTTTTAACTCAAATCTTTGCTTCTGCAGGCCGGGCCGGGGTCCCTGGAACAATATCTTCAGATGGGGGTCAGCGGGAAAAAAATTATATTTCAATTTGGGGGTCCTTGACATGAAACCGTTTGAGAACCACCTCCCATCATCCCGGGGCAGAATGTGATGTTTATTATCTTTCAGTGGTGGAATGTAACTAAGTAATTTTACTTAAGTACTGTAATTTTGAGGTATTTGTACTTTACTTGAGTATTTCCAATTTCCACATACTTTTACTTCTACTCCACTATATCTCAGAGCCAAAATTTGTACTTTTACTTCACTACAATTATTTGAAAACTTTAGTTACTATAGTTACTTTGGAGATTTTAATTTTGACTAGAAAACATATACATTAACCACTTCAACCCTTCAATCTACAAGCTCACAGTGCGTCGCTAGTTCGCAACGTGACGCATTGTGAGCTTGTAGATCTGCTATTTTCAATAGATTTTGTACAAATTTTGAACTTGTGAAATGGCACATTCTGCACAATGAGCACTTTCACTTTTAGTACTTTAAGTACATTTTGATGCCGATACTTTTGTACTTTTACTCAAGTACATTTTCAATTCCGTACTTTTACTTGTAACAAAGTACTTCTAAATTGCAGTATTGGTACTTTTACTTAAGTAAAATGATTGAGTACTTTTTCCACCACTGATATCTTTGTAGGTTATCAGTCCATTTGGAAGCTCCTGACCGCAGAGAATCACTGACTGACCTGAACACCAAGCGTGGCTCTTTCTTTCTTTATCTTCATCATTTATCTTCACACTGCATTCCATATCTCTGCTGTCGGGAGGAAACCTCATAACTCCAAAATGTTCATTTTTCAGGAAATTTAAAATATACATTTTTCAGGAAATAAAGAAAACCTTATATTTTTAAAACAAAGCAATACTGCCTCATCAAAGTTGGTGTTGTAACTTTATTGTCAATTACTTCTATGAGAGGGGGAGAGGTGGTGGAGTTATTTGCTTTAGCAGACAGTTTGAGGGTCCAATGGAGTTAAGAGGTTTTGTCCAAAGCACTTTTTACTACTTTCCATTGGTTCAATATTTTCAAAACAACACACAGACATAAAGGGTGTTCAATAGCACTGATTTATGAGTTATGAGGTTTCCTCCCGACAGCAACGATACTATAACTGTCACTGGTTTAAAGCTTAAAAGTTCCCAAACCTTTTCATGTCAAGGACCCCCGAATTGACACTAATTAGCCCGCAGACCCCCATTTAAAAAGATATGCCAGGGACCCCAATGAGAGAAGATTTGTACGGCTCTAGCAGTGATTCTCAACCCGTTTAATTTCAAGGACCCCCCAGTTTCAAGGACCCCCCAGTTTGACATGCATTAACTCTATGGACCCCCATTTAATGGCATTTCCCAATTTATATCGTAAAATCAATGTTAATTTAACTCTGAGAGTGTACAAATGGAACCAAATGGACCTGTATAGGTAGCCTGGCTAATAAGCCAGACTCAAATCACGGCTGATTCGGTCTGGCTTATTAGCCAGGCTACTGTATAGGGTCCATTTGGTTCCATTTGTACACTCTCACTGCAGGTCCATTTGGTTCCATTTGTACACTCAGAGTTACAGACCCATAAGGGTCCATTTGGTTCCAAACTATCATTTAGCTGGGGACCCCCTGGAACTCCCTCAAGGACCCCTGGGGGTCCCCGGACCCCACTTTGGGAACCACTGGTTTAAAGTAACTATGTACATTTACTCAAGTACTGACTATTTTGAGGTACTTTTACTTGATTGGATTATTTCCAATTTTCAATACTTTAACTTTCTACTCTCTAACATCTCAGAGAAAAATATTGTACTTTTACTCCACTACAATTATATGAACACTTTAGTTACTAGTTACTTTGTAGATTTTGATCACAAAACATAGGCTACATTAACCACCTCAGCCCTATATACATTTCGCCCATTTGAAAATAGCAGATCTAAGGTCACTTAAAATAAGAAATTTATATTCTCAAATACATTTCTCATGTCAAGGACCGCCACAACATGCACATCAATATTTTAATAATAACTAAATGTGCAGTAGATTATAAGCTATAGCCTATAATACAACATATCATGTATCAGGTAATGTTATGTTCAAACTAAACTATTTTATGTCAATTTGACATATCTTTATTATTTGACAGTTTCAGATTAGGCTAGATTCTATCTCCGATAGTAGGCTATCTGAAGATTGTCTGGAGTAGGCTGCTCAAATATAAGCTAAGTTTAACATGCATGGGGGGAAAATCTGCTATTTTCACAATGTTTGCCTCTTAATATGATTTGACAATTTGGCCTGCAATGTTTGACCTGTTTCCATATATAGCTTGTTGGTTACTTTGAAAAAAGTGTGTGTGTGTGTGTGTGTGTGTGTGTGTGTGTGTGTGTGTGTGTGTGTGTGTGTGTGTGTGTGTGTGTGTGTGTGTGTGTGTGTGTGTACAGTGGCAGTGTTTTGCATGATGCTCGCCGTGATGGCTGCTGTGCCGTGGTTGCTGGTGCTGGAACTGTGCCTCTACGCAGCATGCTTCGTCTGTGGCATCGTGACGGCCGCGGCTCTCACCATATCACAGGTACAAAATATTAATATTATAAACATCTATTTATCTATATGTCAACTCCCTAAACATGTTTAATGTTGTTGTGTGACCGAGAGAGAAGAAGGAGGCTTTAGGATGGCGATCAGGACTTGTGGAGAGTTAAGTCTTTGCCTCAAAGAGAGAAAACATCCAAAGTTAAAACATTAAATGAGTTCCAACTTCCAAGGTGCTCCTCGTTTGTGTTAAAATGTAAAGCTTCATTCTCTGGGTTATTTCATCAACTACTAAACTGTTGTGGTGTGCGTTTTTTGGGGGGGAGGTAGCCTGCATGTAGCATGTTTATGTACCGTTGGCGTTAGGGGTTTCTGTCCTTTGCTTTTTCAGGAAATAATAGGCTAGTGGTTTCGTGGGTTTATAAAGCTTATTGTTTTTGGTTTTTAATTGTTATAAGAGTGCGTTAATATCACCGTCCTGTTGAATTCCTTCCGGGAATAAACAGTCAGGGTCGTGTTTGGTTTTCACTGTCTTCACAAGAACTAGATGTTTAAGTTTCTGAGGTTTTCCTTTCCCATAAAACCTGTTTCTAAAGCTCATGGTTTTAGTAGATAATACATGATGTATGTTTATAAAGTTATGTTTAAGGGTTTAAAAGAAACGCAGCATGTTTTGTTGAAGCGTGATTTATACTTTATGAGGAGTCTATAAAAGCTACTTGTAGGGCCTATAGTTCTATTCCCCTGATCTTTATAGTCTCATTTATATATATAAAAAAATAACCGATCTGTCAACTTGTAGATCAGCTTTGTCGGCGAGCGACAACTTAAAGACGTTTGTTTTAGTTTGGCAGACGGAATCACCCACGCCCTTCTCCCCAGCAGCTTTATTTCTTTAATAATGTATTAAGAGCAACAATATTCTGATAATCCTATATAGTTTGAAGCTCACATTATAGAAAGTAAAAGTTGCCTAATAATAATAAATAAGTCAAGTCATATGACAGGTCCGCGCGCGCCACCGTGAGCGTACGGTGCGCGCACCAGGATCACCAAATATGGTTATAGCCAGTATACTGTCAGATCCGACTGTCAAAACAGTAGAATGTACCGAGCGAAAATGTGCGTGTGTGTGCACGCGCGTGCGTCTGCATGGTGTGATAAATGATGATACTACTACATTACGTGGAACTGAACTGTGATTTATATCATGTGACCCGAGGCTCCGCGTGCGTGTGTGCGTGCCCAATTCTATTATACACATACCGCCCCCTTATTGAAGTCAGATGACCCACACACACACAACACACACACACACACACACACACACACACACACACACACACACACACACACACACACACACACACACACACACACACACACACTGCCTGGCAGCCTGTGCTGTACAGTATGTCATCTGGACACCTCATAATGTCCAAAACTGACTTTTCAGGATTTCAGGACTCGAAACAGCTTGTAGATCTGCTACCTTATTTGATGCTCTTGTGTGACGCTGTAGTATGATCAAGTAGGACATTAATTTACCCTAAAAAATCTACCAAAGATGTTTGTTAAACGTACTCTAAACAAGCATTAAAAGTCCATAGACTTGGCCGCCACATGACGTCACGTTTAGTGCCCTAAACAAACATTAAAAGTCCATAGACTTGGTCGCCACATGACGTCACGTTTAGTGCCCTAAACAAACATTAAAAGTCCATAGACTTGGCCGCCACATGACGTCACGTTTAGTGCCCTAAACAAACATTAAAAGTCCATAGACTTGGCCGCCACATGACATCACGTTTAGTGCCCTAAACAAACATTAAAAGTCCATAGACTTGGCCGCCACATGACATCACGTTTAGTGCCCTAAACAAACATTAAAAGTCCATAGACTTGGCCGCCACATGACATCACGTTTAGTGCCCTAAACAAACATTAAAAGTCCATAGACTTGGCCGCCACATGACGTCACGTTTAGTGCCCTAAACAAACATTAAAAGTCCATAGACTTGGCTGCCACATGAGGGCCCACTTGGGGCCCTTCAAAAACAAAAAGTTTGAATATGAAGATAAGAGGTTTGTGCGGTGCCCCACAGCAGCTGTTGGTGACTACTTCTTCCCAATATTCAAACTAAATTAAAAGTAGCGCTATGAGGCTGAGCTGTGTGACAAATTTCCAAACAAAACCAGAAATCTTCTTGCTGTTAACTCTGTCTCTACCGCTAGCTGTTAGCATAAACCCCAGTTCCAGGGGCCAGCATACACATTCACTTTAAATAGTCGGAGTTTGCCCGCCCCCCGTCCCGTCCCGTCCGCCCCCGTCATCACAAATGTGACATTTGGGAAGTGTCTATGGCCGTTTTTAGCCATAGACACTTACAAAGGCACAAATTAAATCCGAAATGTGGATGGCAGAAAATCCACCAAGGACAAGAATCCGAGTTATGACGGTTTGAAAATCCTCCTTTCAACTGCTTTGCACTGTGAATATATTTGAAATCCCGTAGTTGGAACGGTGGGGCGTTGCTATTGGAACCGGACCAATGTTAAAGGCATCAACCATTATCTAGATGGAGTATACGCCACATAGCATCGACGTACGTATATATACGGACTTGGGGTAAAAAAGAGTTGAGGTGATTTAAAGTCCAAAAATTATAGACAGTAAAAAAGGCCAACAGAAAATATTGAGCCTAGAGCTCACCCCATTCTCTGCCAACTGCCTGGGGTCCACCTATGCTTTCTATGGCATAGGCAGCTCCCGGCAGGATCCGCCGGGAGAATCTAGACGCAGCTGCGCGACATGAGACTAATTAATTAGAGCGACAGAGGTGACAAAGGTGCAGACGATCAGAAATCAGCGGAGTGGACTCGGTCCCAGACTTTATTTTTTTCTCCCTGGAAATAAAAACGTCTGGGTTTCCAAGGCTATCTGCCAACTGACCAGACACGCACCTGACATAAACTAAGCTAATTGGCAGACACATAGCTGACATAAACTAAGCTAATTGGCAGACACATAGCTGACATAAACTAAGCTAATTGGTAGACAAACAGCAGGAGCTAATCAACTACGGTAGGAAGTGGGACATCAAAACCAAGCGTGGGAAAAAAACAAACAAAGATTTACGGGACGGTGACATGTCTCTATGTGTTAACGGGGTCATTTAGGAGGTCTGTGCATGCTCTAGTCTACGGGACAGTGACATGTCTCTATGTGTTAACAGGGTCATTTAGGAGGCCTGTGCATGCTCTAGTCTACGGGACAGTGACATGTCTCTATGTGTTAACAGGGTCATTTAGGAGGCCTGTGCATGCTCTACGGGACAGTGACATGTCTCTATGTGTTAACAGGGTCATTTAGGAGGCCTGTGCATGCTCTAGTCTACGGGACAGTGACATGTCTCTATGTGTTAACAGGGT
This sequence comes from Electrona antarctica, assembly GCF_951216825.1. Lineage (NCBI taxonomy): Eukaryota > Metazoa > Chordata > Actinopteri > Myctophiformes > Myctophidae > Electrona > Electrona antarctica. Next base: position 28,356,752 of record NC_136802.1, on the reverse strand, counting down.
CATTTAGGAGGCCTGTGCATGCTCTACGGGACAGTGACATGTCTCTATGTGTTAACAGGGTCATTTAGGAGGCCTGTGCATGCTCTACGGGACAGTGACATGTCTCTATGTGTTAACAGGGTCATTTAGGAGGCCTGTGCATGCTCTACGGGACAGTGACATGTCTCTATGTGTTAACGGGGTCATTTAGGAGGCCTGTGCATGCTCTACGGGACAGTGACATGTCTCTATGTGTTAACAGGGTCATTTAGGAGGCCTGTGCATGCTCTACGGGACAGTGACATGTCTCTATGTGTTAAACAGGGACATTTAGGGGGCCTGTGCATGCTCTACGGGACGGTGGACTACAACGTCACGTCGGGGGCAATCGGCGCCCAGACGTCCAGCTCGACGTCGGTGTGCTACTTCGTGTCGGCCATCAGCGTTTCGGTGGCCATCGTGTGCTTCTCGCTGTCGCTCTACTGGCTCTACACGTGCTGCATCGACGGGGAGGTCCACAGGTAAGATGTTTATAAAGTTACAACACTCACAAAGAGACACTGACACCCAAGCTGGTGAAATACTAGCGATCTACAAGCTCCCAACGTGTCGCTTTGCGCCGCGTTTTGAGCTTGTTGATCTGCTATTTTCACTATTACTTAAATATTTGTTTTCTAATTGATGGACATTGTCTGATTTATTTTATTTTATTTCTTCATGAAATTACTGGAAGAAAAATCATTGAATTTGTTTTTAATTCCTAAAAAAAATAATAAATCACACCTGTGTGAGCTGAGCGGTGCAACTATACATGTATTGGTATAGTTACTGTACTGTGCTATGTAGGGTACTGTATTGTAGTGTACTGTGCAGGGTAGCCGGGGGGTCCCCGGAACATCCATACCCCCAGGAATGGGGGCCGCCCCGGTTCCGGCGAGCCTTCCCGCGTCTGAAACGGTCGAGAAATGACAGAGTTACCGTGTTTGCAGCAGCTCTCCGTGCTCGGACGGACAGACACAGGGACACGTATAGGGACACACATAGCTGCGTAATGGAGCGCAGGCACTGCTCAAAAAAGCTTTTTTTGGGAATGTTTTTTTGAAAATGTTTTGAAATAATTATAATTAAAAACTAAATGTGGGAAACAAAACATTAATAAAGAGACCCAGTGTTTGGGAGACAGTGCTCTACACGACACGTGTTGCCTCGACGGGGAGCTGAGGAGGTTATAGATGTTTAAAACACTCTACACATCGACGGGGAGCTGAGGAGGTTATAGATGTTTAAAACCCATTAAGACCTGGAACGCATCTGTTATGTGTCACCTTAGCTTTTAACCACTTTAAATCATTTTTCTAAACTTTAGCTGTTGGAAAAATAGCAGATCTGGTGAAGCTGGTGGGAGCTTTAAATCTGCAATTTTTGAAAAATCATGAAAACATGTGCAAATCTTTGAATATATATATATATATATATATATATATAGGATATATATACGTTTAACGTTTTAGGCCTAAATGGGTTAAAACATTGTCATAAGTGCCCTTGTGTACTCATCTTGTCATGATGAAAACTATAATAATGGTGAGATGTCTTCAATACAAAAGTATTGGTATCAAAATGTACTTAAACTGACAAAAGTAGAACGTTTTCAAATGCATAAATTGTGTAAAATGTTTTGAAAATAGCAGATCTACACATTTGTGGATCAGCTATTTTCAAAATGGCCAAACTATATACAGGGCTGAAGTGGTTAATGTATATGTTTTGTAATAATAATCCAAATCTTCAAAGTAATGTACTTACTTTACACACCACTGCATAAGACACAGCTACAGATTGCTGCTATGACTCATATCTCTGGACTGTCACTGTGTCAAAAGTGCATGAAATACCCCTTTTATCTCAGTTTTCTGTGGAATGCAACTTATCTACTGTAGTCTTTTGTTCTGCTTTTCAGTGCTAGATGCAGCTTTATTGTTTCATCTTAACCCATTTAGGCCTGACGTCGAAATTTAAAAAATGTCTTCTAAATCCTGAAATACCTATGTTTCTGTATCAGTGGTGCTCAATATTTCATGTCAAGGACCCCAAAAACTATATGTAATTGGCCACCGACCACAATCTAAAAAATGTTATTCCAGGAACCCCTCAAAAACAAAGATTTGAGTTAAAAACGTTCGCTCTGAAAGAATATATATTCAAAGATTTGTGCCACATTTTCACGATGTGAAAGCGTGGGTCCGACCGACTCGACACCGCGGGCACTGCACTCCCTGTGGTGGGAATCTGGGATGGAACGAGTGTGTCGAATTTGAAGTCGGTGGGGCGAACGGTTCTCGAGTTACGTGGATTACAGTACAGGCGTACACACACACACACACACACACACACACACGCACACGCACACGCACACAAGATGAAGCAGGCAGACAGACAGAGTCACTTATAATAAGCAGACATGGCAACACTGGTGTTCACCTCTAGCTGTGTGTGTTTGTGTGCACTGTAACCCTCCATCGGCCCCCGTTCCCCCAAAAGGTAATCGTCCCTGGGTGGACTCGAACCACCAACCTTTCGGTTAACAGCCGAACGCGCTAACCGGTTGCGCCACAGAGACTGTGAGCTATAGTTGGACATTGTTGGACATTGTCCATGACGCAATCCAGCCTCTCTCAGTTTAACTATAACAGCTTGCTGTGTGTGTACTAATCCATTCATGGTTGATTGTTTTCATATCATATATAGGCCTACTATGCATACAGTAAGTTTTTCCGTCACCGTCACTCAATATAGGTGCGGTGGCGGTGCTAAAACAGTCTTGGGGGAAAAGCTGTAATGGAAATTAACAATTACATTGTCAAATATATGCATTATTGTGTATTTCTCTGCCTTCCATTCAGTCTCATTGAAGGACTAGTAGTCAGCAAAGCATTCTCACCAATGTGCTCATTCTAACTGAACTACAGCTGTCAATCTAACCGCTGATCAGACTTCTCCATGCTTACTATCACTATGTCAGCAAATGTGTACTTGTGTAACTATTTGTGTGTCGCCCTTATCTTTAGAACAGATCCTTATATAAATAAATAAATACCACTGGATGGCACTGTTACACAGCGTCTCACACAGTGGCCAGGGAGGAGAGCTTGTACAGTACAGTACAGTACAGTACAGTACAGTACAGTACAGTACAGTACAGTACAGTTTAGACAGGTCTGATTTTTGAGGGGCTCCTATATACAGCTTTTGTCCCCACATGTCTCAATATTTGCCATTGACAGTGAAAGGAGAAATCGGGTCAAATGTCTGCCAAATATGTCCCCACACGTGACATCATGCATGTGGCAGCCCAAGTCTATGGACTTTTATTCTCCTCTCTTCCTCTGACAGGGAGCACATGTGGATGAACTTGACCTTGGGAGTGTGTGGAGTCTTCCTCTTCTTCCTCCTCATCACTGGCTGCATGTTGAAGATAGGACGAGACTCGCTCTGTGAATCTGTCATTCACACTGTCCCCAATATCACCAGGTAACCTGTCTGTCCGTCTAACTAACTAACGACATACATCTAATATGAAGGAAGTTGTCCACGTGTTGGTTGGCCTCTCCTTCTGCACCATACTCCTTGCTGTTCGTGCATGCGCGCTGCCGTTCACTTCCTTGTTTACGACAAGGAAGCTTTGAGAAGGAAAGGACATGGTCACGTGAAACATTCATGGATGCTTTCATGGGAGCCAAACTACACCCGGAAGTTCGGCAGAATGCACCCCGAATGCACTGTCGTCACTGGAGTCAAGGAGAGCTCAGTGACCAGCTCATGAACAAACACCATTTCTGAATGACTGAGACCTTTTGTAAAGTATTCGCTCCTGGAAAACAACAGAAGACTTATATCACATTATTGTCTGCTGTGTTGCTTTTGTGTACACTGTGTAATTTTTATAGAGGTATGGTATCTAAAGAGCACAAAGTACCAAGTATCGCGATACTTCCCACCGTTTCCTGTCTTGCAGCCAAATCTCGCGATACCTCCGAGCCAGAAACGATTCCTGCTGCTGTTTAGATCCTCAGATAAAATTATATACTGTGCACTCTGTGCACATCGAAAAGCAAGTGATTAGAAAACAACCTATGATATGTCTTCGTTTATATTCCTGAACCGATTATATGACAAAGGTCTCAATTGTTAAAAAATAATGTTTGTTATGAGCTGGTCCAGCCGGCTGCATTCACTTCCATGTATTCATGAACGTGTCATGGCGCAGCCCAATCATGCGTGTGCGTGACGTCATTAAAACGCTGTGGTACCAGTAAAAAAAACACCATGACACCACTGTATATAATAGTAATCATATCCGGCTATTCAGTATTTGGTTTTCAGCCAACTGTTTCCTATAATCGGAATTCGGTTCCGGCCAAGAATTTCCCATTTGGTGCCTCCCTAATAGACACTGCTGGGCTTCATTTGGTTATTGTTGTAAGTGTGTGTCCAGCATAGGGTCACTGCTGGGGTTCATTTGGTTAAAGGAGAGAAGTGCACACGGCTGTCCCTGCAGGCTGCTCTACTGTAGCTAGGCAACGACGGAGCTCCTGGCTGACGTACAATGACACAAACACAGCAAGCAGAGGAAATGAAAGTGACTCCTGGATGAAGCAATGACTGTGAAACTACTGTCTCTGACTTTCACATTAACTACAATGTATGAATTAACACTAGACTTGTGGCCACAAGTGGTAAATAGTACTTCCGTTTTCCCCGCTCGCAGACCGCCATTGTAAGAAAAAGGCTGATGTTAGCATTAGCTCACGCTAGCTATCTCGAGAGCATTGTTGTTTTCGTCGACTATGACGAAAAATGTTCGTCGACTACCTTCGTCGACTACCTACAACTGACAAAAACTACATAAAAACTAAATAAAAACTAAGCCATGATGACTAAAACTATGACTAAATATACTGACAATTTCGTCAACAAATAAAAACTAGATTAAAATATTAGGAAGGGACTATAGTGGACAAGAGATCCAGTATTCATCCAGTAAGTTTTTTACTTACACTTGGTTGCATGCTGAAAATAGCAAGATCTACAAGCTCACAACGCGTCGCAGCGCGACGCGTTGTGAGCGTTGTGAGCTTTTAAATTAATTTTCAATAAAATGTTCAATCTCTCTCTGTCTCTCTCTCTCTCTCTCTCTCTCTCTCTCTCTCTCTCTAGATGTGAAGAGGCTCAGAACAGAACGTGGGTCAGTCCATTGAACGGCGTACAGTTCTACACCAGTCTACACAAAGCTGAGGTCAGTCACATGTCGGTCACATGGTCTCCACGGAAACCCTTTAAAGCAGCATTACATAGTTTGGAGTATCACTAGTCTCGCGTAGCCAGAAAACGATTCCACAATCTCTGAATGCTATATAGAGTCTGGAACTACACCTCCCCAAATCTGAGCAAGGAAGCTGCTATTTCTGTTCATGTAAATTTTCATTGTACAGCTATTCTGCTGTTAGACGTATGTTAGGTTCTCAGCTTACTTATGATCCTTGATGACTATTTCTACGTATTTGATGTATTACCATGTGGTGTTGTTCTTGCTTACTGTAAATCGCTCTGGATTAAGAGCGTCTGCTCAATGCCTAAATTGTAAATTGAAGTGGTTGATGTGGCGTTCAACCCTTTAGTAGCCTGGGGTCCAATATGCTTTCTATGGCATAGGCAGCTCCCGGCAGGATCCGCCGGGAGAATCTAGACGCAGCTGCGCGACATGAGTCTAATTCATTAGAGCAACAGAGATAGAGGTGTGTGTGTGTGTGTACAGGTGTGCGTGTGTGCATCAATTTAACAAAGGTGCAGACGATCAGAAATCAGCAGAGAGTGATCGACGTTTGCGCTACTGTATGCCGAATTGAAGTGGACTCGATCCCAGACTTTTTTTTTCTCCCTGGAAATAAAAACGTCTGGGTTTCCGAGGCTAACCCTTTAGTGGTTCATGTGGGGTTTAAGTGACTGGCAGCTCAGAGGAGGAATGCATGGTGTCTTATGATGATGGAATGCTGCTAGTAATACACGGTGGTGGAAAGTACATTTACTAAGTACAATTTTGAGGTATTTTCAGGACTTATTTTTCTACTCCACAACATCTCAACTACATGTATTTGAAAACTTTAATTCCAAAAAATAGCAGATCTATTTTCAAAACATTTTTATACATCTGAAAACTTTTACTGCAATATTGGTACTTTTGTCTTAACCCATTCGGGGCAGGAATGGGTTAAGTAAAACCCCTTTTTGTGTTTTAACCATTATTTTAAACTTTATCTATTGAAAAATAGCAGATCTACAAGCTCATAGTGCGGCACCGAGTGCCGCGCTAGGAGCTTGTAGATCTGCTATTTTTGAAAAATCGTGAAAATGTGGCGCAAATCTTTGAATATATTCTTTCACAGCGAACGTTTTTAACTCAAATCTTTGCTTCCGAGGGAGTCCCTGGAACAACATAGAAACATGAGGTTATTCAGAAAACTGTCATGATTTAGAAGGCATTTGTAGAATCGTCGTCAGGTCTAAATGGGTAAAAAATGTGATTACTTTTCCCACCACTAAGCTGACGTGGTTCATTGTGGGTTTAACCCTTTAGTGGTTCATGTGGGGTTTAACTGACTGGCAGATCAGAGGAGGAATGCATGGTGTCTTATGATCCGTGTTGCCAACTCTCGTGAGAGAAATAAGCCAACCCACCTCCAGAAACCAAAAGCCAAAAACAAGCCAACTCTTGTGAGAGAAACGAAGCCAAATCTCCCCTCGAAAAGCAAGCCAAAACAAACCCAATAATATGGCCGTATAATCCTAATAAAAAAAAAGATTTGCTGCATTTATCATTATAAATACTATGTATGTCTATAATAATGAATGTTTTGGTCATGTATTATACTATTACACGCATACTTTAGCCAGGGGTTTAATAAGTAGAGACACCAGACCCATTCCGTCACTCAATGTGATTCACACCAAACCAAAGTTTATTTAAAGTATATAGTACAATCAAAGAAATGTTGACTTTATTATTATTATTTATTTATTGTCTCCACCAGGCCGAAGGCATGGGGAGAGAGTATGTTTTGCACTCCGTGTGTGTGTGTGTGTGCGTGCGTGCGTGCGTGCGTGCGTCCGTCCGTCCGTCCGTCCGTCCGTCCGTCCGTCCGTCCGTGCACACACACTCCCTGGTTGCCAACGATGAACCTCTGCCCCACATTTTCCAGAACGGCCTGTTATAGCGCCACCATGAGGCAGATTTTCACATGTTTTACCTAAAACTTCACCGATCTGCGTGAAACGTTGCATGCACACTCCCTAGAGGCCAAGGACAAACCTTTGACCTGCATTTTCCGCATCTGCCTTTTATAGCGCCACCAGGAGGCCGACTTTTGTAAAACACATTTTTGGATATTACTCCTCCAGATTCTGTCCAAAAATCTCACAAATCGTTACACAGTATCTCTATGATCATGTGCTCAAGTCGGATCTGTTTGATATTTCATATTCCATCCTAATTGGCTATAATTGGCTTTCACAGTTTGCAAGATTGCCCCGTTTTGAACAATAGCCTCAAATCATGAACGCAGCATGCAATTTACGTGAAATCTTTCACACATTTTCTTACTAGGCTGAGGAATATATCCCACCCTTTTCACATTGGCCTGTTATAGCGCCACCAACAGGTTGATTTTTGCAAAACACATTTTTGGAACAAAATGCCTCAAATCATCCAATTGCCATCAAAGGCGTATGAAGAAATGGCAATCGGTACACATGATCTCTGTAGTCATGTGATCAAGACGAGTCTGTTGGATTTCTCAGATTGTACACTGATTGGCTAAGATTGCCTTCCAAAGTTTTCAGGAGTGGCCCGTTTTGTACAAAATGCAAAATGTTGTACAAAATGCAAAATTTTGTACAAAATGTCCTGCTCATCCAGAATTCTATCCTCAGAGATGCTATGAGTGATCTAGCTCTGCATTTCCTCAACAAATTGAAGAAAATTGTTGCAAAAACAAATTAAAAAAAACATCTCCTAAACATTTTGCCAAACATCACACACACTCCTATCCTCCTGGTGGAGACCTGTGCCCGGAAGGGCACTTTTTCTAGTTTATTTTTGCTTTTTCTGCCTTTATTGATAGGTTGTTCTTGAAATCGGGATTGGGAGTCGAACCCGCGGCACGCCGTCAGGCTGGCTCAGCAGCCTTAGCCCAGACGGTTGAGCTAACCGTCTAGGAAAAGAAAAGTTGACTTGTTCGATTTTCAAAACAAGCCACTCAATTTTTAAAATGAGCCCAAAAAAACCACAAACCCGCGACTCCGTGGACTTGGCAACCCTGCTTATGATGATGAAATGGAATGCTGCTAGTAAACACGTTACTCTGTCTCTCTGTCTCTCTCTCTCTCTCTCTCTCTCTCTCCCCAGACGGCGGTATGGGTGAACTTCTTCTTCTGGCTCATCATCGGGGTGCTGGTGTTCGTCCAGAGGGGTCAGCTGATGATGGGGGGGACTGGCTTCAAGATGGCGGGGGGGGTGGGGGGTCTGGGGGTTGGGGGGGAGGGGAGCGGCGGACCCCGCCGCCTCGCCCGGAGAGAGCGAGCCCTTCTTCAACCGGCCCGCACGACCCCAGTGACAGAGAGAGAGAGAGATTGAGAGAGACTGTCGCGCACGCATGCATGCACACACGTTTCCACCCATTTAGACCTGAGGCTATACAAATCGCCTCATAATGTCCAAAACTGTTATTTTTTTTTAAGGATTCAAATCCAAAAGCATCGGAAGTAGCAGATCTACAAGCGCGAAATGCGACGCTTTGCGACACGTTTGGAGCTTGCAGATCTGCTACTTTACCAACTTTTGTGTGACGATGTAGTTTGATCGAGTAGGGCGTTGATTTACGAAAAAACACAAAAAGTTATTGTTTTTTTAATTTCCTGAAAAAGGAATATTTTGGAGTTAGGTGTTTTTTCGTCTTTTCTTCCAGACAACAGAGATATAGAGCTCCATCCCTTACCCCTTATCCCTAAACTTATTTGCCATTTTTTACTATTTTAAAACATTTAAAAATAGTTCAACTAGATCGGCTATTCGTACTATTTTAAAATGTTTTAAAATAGTAAAAAATGGCAAATACGTTTAGGGATAAGGGGTAAGGGGTGGCGCAAGATATAGGGCATACAGTATTATATTATATGAAATGAGCAGAGAAAAATCGGAAAACAGAACATTAAAAATGTTAAGCTGAAAACGTGGTTCCTTCTTCGTGATTGGATGAAATTTGCAACCCACTCAGAAATTCCGTTTTTTTATTAATGATCTGGAGAGACGGGGAAACTCGTAATTGAGCGCCGAAGTCCTGATGTCACTCGCTCATCAAGTTCTTCTCTATGGAGAATAACATGGGGTCATCTTAACCCATTTAGACCTGAGGACGATTCTATAAATGCCTTCTAAATACTGACCGTTTTCTGAAAAACCTATGTTTCTATGTCAGTGGTTCTCTACTATAACTATTAATATGAGGCGATCTAAAATCCCCCTATGGGTACAAATAAAAAAGTACACGAACCTGTGGACTTGGCACCCTCTAGCGATATTGACGTCAGACTTCGGTGCTCTATTGTTTTTGTTTTAACCAAAGAAATATCACTTCCATGTTCCATTACTCTTTAATGACGATCTAATTCACCGGCTGAAGTGAGAAATGTCAACTTGTGATTTTTTGTGTAAGTACATTTACTCAAGTACTGTACTTAAGTACATTTTGGGGTATCTGTGCTTTAGTTGAGCATTTGTTCTTTTGTTTAATTCCTTAGGACTTTCACTCCTTTACATTTCAATGGCAAATACTGTACTTTTGAAGGGGAAAAGTACATTGCCTAAGCCTTATTTCGAATGCGCTGAAACTATAGCAGATTTACAAGCGCACTACTATGCGTTGCGATACATGGGCGTTGTAGGCTTGAAGTTCAGCTTTTTCACTGCTTTTGAATTAGTTTAGAAGATTTCTGTCATTTGTTTGAATTATTTGAGAGAGAAAACAAATCTAAATGTCTTTTTTTGTGAGCTACTTTGTAATTTATACTTTTTGAATACTTAGGTATTTATAAAAAGCAAGTAGGCCTATTAATGTAGCCTACTTTAACGGAAGTGCAAATTTGACAGGGCAACATTCACCTTGGTTAGTGGAGTAATATTTGACCAGGAGTTTATACTCCAACTAGTAGGGGATGAGTACTCAATGGTTCTTAATTTAGATCACTGGTTCTTGACGTTGAGGACCCCTGGGGGTCCCTGGATTCAGGGACCCCACTTTGAGAACCACTGGTGCATATATCTAGTGACTACTAGGATATTCTTTTTGTTTTGTTTTTACACAAATAAACCAAAGAGTTTGACGCCAACATGGTTAGTCTGTTGTTGAAGTGTATTAAGACCTTTTGTTTTGATATAAAAGATAAATACAAAATAATTAACCTCCTGAACTCTTTCAAAAATTGTGAAAATAGCCGATCTACAAGCTCCATAAGGGCGTTTTGAGCTTGTTTATTTTCACTATTTTTCTTTCTTTCTTTTCTGACTGACAGATTGACACTTTTTTCCTGTGTTCCTTCCTATTTTGCTATTATTATTATTGATGTATTTGCTACCTAGACCCATAAAAATAGCCCTATATTTGTAGAAACACCGCAGCAAAGATCTCCTGTGCAATGAACTTTTCCCAGTGTATGGAGCAAGGTCGCCATCTAGTGGTTGACATCAGATACTGCATCCAAACGGGCTGATATAACGGCTGCCTGCCAAGCAGTCAGTCCTCACTCCCCACAACAGCGCACATCCCAAACGGAACGAGAGTTTTAACACAAGGCAACACAACCAAGCTTCACAATAGGCCTATCTCACAGCCCGTTTTTCACGCCCACTTCCGGTAAATAGTGGTGACTTTAACATGGGCATTTACACGTTTATTTCTCTGGAGAATCTAAGTACATTTTCTAATGTAAAAATGTGACAGACCAATATTATTATGAAGCAAACAAGATGGTAAATCAGGTCGAGCAGATAGAACAAACCTTACCTTGAGAAAACAAAAGTTGTAGACTTCTTAAATAACCTCTTTTAACATGTAGCGTCTATGGAGTGACGTCACGCTATCACCACTAACCCCGAAAGGGGGCGTATTTAGGGGGGCGGGGAAATTCTGTGAGATAGGCTTATTCACTACGTTAGAATAGAACGTCTCACAATTCGACGTGATTTAACCGGTGATCATGTTCATAAGCCACACCCACCATGACGCGTGCATCACGGTATCTGTAGCGCAACCCAACCGGCAGCGCGTTCGAATCCACCCAGGGCTGGACGATTCTTTTTTCTCTCTTTTCCCCAAGTTGTATCTAAAGGCATGTGAAACAACGATAACATAGATTATTAGACGGCTTGTTTGAATACTTTATTCTCACAGTAGGCTACTATACTGTATTGTTATCATTCGCATGACGTCATCATCATACCCGGAAATTATGCGGGAATGCCTACTGAAAACAAACTACTTTCTGGACTTGACAGCCCATATTTGATTGGATTAAATTACTTTAAACAACATTAAATTCACTCACCCTTAAAGACCACAGCTGTAGGCCTACGTCTGTCAGTAAACATTATGCTGACTGGGCCTACACTTTAGAAATGAGCCCAAATAAACAACTACACTTTAGAAACAAAATAAACAATTAGGCCTACACTTTAGAAACAAGCCCAAATATAATCAACTTTAGAAACAAGCCCAAATAAACACTTTAGAAACAAAATAAACAACCATTGATTGAAGTATTTATTAACAGTTTGTAGAATTACAGTAGGCCTACATTTCAAGCACAACTCAATACAACAACTGTTAACTGTGAGTGGATGACCCACTTGTTTACAAGAGGGTCCACCATGTTCAATTCATCCAAAACATTTAGCCAACGAACATTCAGATTTTACGGGGGCCAGTTTCGAATTGCAGCCGTCCGTAGGTGCCCTTTGAGAGCGGTTTTGAAGGAGTCACAGGATTTGCATGTCTTAATGACTGTTGGTAGGGCGTTCCACATTTTGGTGGCATAGGAGCGAAAATAATTTAGTCACTCGTTTGTGCAGAATCTGGGTTGCACATGGTTTGTTGCACTCCCTCTGGTGTGCAACAAACCAGGCAAGCCCAAATATAATCAACTAAAGAAACAAGCTCAAATAAACAACAACACTTTAGAAACAAAATAAACAACTACACTTTAGAAACAAGCCCAAATATAATCAACTTCAGAAACAAGCCCAAATAAACGACACTTTAGAAACGAAATAAACAACTACACTTTAGAAACAAGCCCAAATAAACAACTACACTTTTGAAACAAGCCCAAATAAACAATTACACTTAAAGAAGCCCAAAAAAGTAACTACACTTTAGAAACAAGCCCAGCATCAGTTTACCTACAGTAGCCTATATAGCCTGGCTCCATTTTACCTCCTTTATGAGACATTTTCAGTTCAAACAGGTGATAATATCGTTAATCCCAATTATTTTTGCCACAACAATCGTGACATTTTCTCAATGAACGGACTTAATTAACGTGTTTTTGGGCTTTGTATTAATTAATAATCGTCTCGCTAATATTTACCGTAAAGCGGGGCACCCGGTCGCTAGGCAACGCTCGGCTCGGTGTGTTTTTCTCTCCCCAAGTTGGCGGCCCACACACAATGGGGCCGCTGATCTATATAGCCGTTTTTCGCTGAATTATGGCTTAGATTGAGTTGGATTGACCAACGTGCCAATGTTATAAATTATAAACTCAATACTATAAATCGTTGTTACCGTGCTGTTAAAATATTAATGCTTTTGAAGACTCTTAGATAGACGATGATGACATTAGCTATAGCCGATTCTCGCTAACTGTTTTTAGTGAACCTGAAACGGTCTTGTTTTCCAAGTGAAATAGAGTGCTGTCTAATGGTGGCGGTAGCCAACAGCGCCCAGAGGTTTTAGTGGCGCTCTATGAGTTAATTTCCATATCATCCCAAACCTACTCACAGGTAGCCTCGGAAACCCAGACGTTTTTATTTCCAGGGAGAAAAAAAAAAGTCTGGGACCGAGTCCACTTCAATTCGGCATAGAGTAGCGCAAACGTCGATCACTCTCTGCTGATTTCTGAACGTCTCACCTTTGTTAAATTGACGCACGCACGCACACCCGTACACACACACTCCTCTCTCTCTCTCTGTTGCTCTAATTAATTAGTCTCATGTCGTGCAGCTTCGTCTAGATTCTCGCCGGGAGCTGCCTATATGCCATAGAAAGCATAGGTGGACCCCAGGCTAACTCACAGGTGGTTGCTGAGCTTGTTAATCACCACTATAGTGCTCACAGGTGCCTGCTGAGCTTGCGCGCCTGTCTCTCCTTGGCCTCGAAGGCCGCCTTGATGTCCAACAGTTCGTCCAGTTGGCGTCGGACTGTGGCCATGTCCAGCTGCGCGGCCTCGCAGAGGCCCTTTAAGGCGGCCGACTCCACCCTCAGCTGTGTGGTGGCCAATGAGAGCTGCTCGCTGCGCTGGCGGCACTGCGCCTGCACCGTGTGGGCGTCGCTGAGGAGGGACTCCACGCTGGCGGCCACCGAGGCGCACTGCGTCTCCGACATGCTCTGAGGAACAAAACGATGTGGACGGACGGACGGACAGAAAGACAAGGACTGAGGAGGGATGGACAGAAAGACATGTAACGATTAACGCAACTCACAGTACGATTTCGAATCACGATACTAGGTTCACGATACCATTTTCATGCATTTTTTTAACAATTGTTTTCCATTTTCAGAAAACTTTTTTTATTTTTTATTACAGCCCGAAGGGAAAAAAGGCCCCTACTGTTTTTCGACCATCTTTTCTTCTTCCGCCACTTTTTTCAGTTCTGGGCACAGACGGAAGAGTCTGACTCTGGACCCTGCTAATGCATGGTTGGCTACGAGAGTGTTGACAGACAATCACCGTAACAAAAAGTGACGTCATTACCACCAGTCTCCAACCAAGTTTGGTCATCAGTCTTTCTATGGCTTATTGTGCATATTGCATATGGCTTTTTGAGGGGCGCTAGCTCATCCTATATACAGGTTTAATGTTTGTTTTTAGTTCAATGTTTGTTTTAATAACGCCATTGACAATGAAGGGAAAATGTACGTCATCTTGCCCCTAACACAAACATTAAATGCCATTAACAATAAAGAGAATTTAATGTTTGTGTTGGCACCGTTTGTTCTACATCACCATTACATCACCTAATCAACATGAGTTAGACTCTAACATATTAGCGCCCTTCACTTCACACAGGGGTGATTTTTTTCTTTATTGCTTCATTGCTTTTATGGCTTGGCCCCGTCTCCACACAGAGGGCTAGTACATATAGTTGCACCGCTCAGTTCAGGGGTGATTTCTTTAATGCTGTAATGTATTTTCTTTTTTTCAAGATATTTGTTTTGTGGCTTACGCCTTTTATTGGTTTTTGAAGGGACAGACAGTAGGCTGACAGGAAACGGGAGAGAGATGGGGGAAGACATGCAGTAAAGGCCGTGTCGGGCTCGGGAGTCGAGCCCGCGGCACACTGCGACTGGATTACCAGTCGGGTGCCCAGACGGTTACGCCACCGCCTGGGCATGTATTTTCTTTTGTGATATCTGTAAACTTGTTTTTATTCTTCTTGTATGTATACCATTCTGTGAGGACGTCAGGAAGAATATCTGTTGCCAGGTGTAACAGCTAATGGGCATCCTAAATGAACTAAACTAAACCTTAGGCTTATACAATAAGGTATTGTAATATCTCACCAGGTGTTCCACTTCCAGGGTCAGATCTATAACCAGTCTGAAGGTCGAACACTCGGCTTCAGGAAGCTCCTCTGTGCTCTCCAGAATGATCTGATGCGTTTTATATACCTCCTGTATATGACACATAATACATACTAATTAATTATAACCAATCAGAATGATCTGCTGTGTATTATACGCCTCCGGTATATTACACATACTGTAAGTAGTCTACCAATTAATGAGTAACCAATCAGAGGTCATTAGCCTCCTGTATGACACATACTAATTACAAACTAACCAATTAGAAGTAATTTTGCTTTAATCTTACATTTTGGGGTTTAAACGTTATCAATGTGGCTATGATTCAGGCTGCTTGCCAGCAGCGCGGGCAAGTCATCTAGCCTTAATTCTTATATATATATATATATATATATATATATATACCTATATGTGTTTTTGTACATTGTAGAACACGGTTTCCAAAACACTGGGTCGGGACCCATTTCTATTTGTGGGTTGCAGAAATGCTTTTATGGGTCTTGATGCAGCATAGTGCGAGACGAGTCACGCTTTTATTGGGAAGGTGTTATTCTTCCAGTTTGAGGGAAAGGAAGTTCTGGTTTAGAGGGTTCCTGCCTGATGACTACAAAACTATAACATGACGTAACAATATCATCCGATCCCGACCGGATCATAAACCCGAAAAGGATTTTCGCCCAGGCTAGGCTATACTTACAATACAATGTAGGCATGTATCAGTTGCTCTTTATCCAGAGTAACTTACAGGTAAAGATAAACAGTAACGACACATACATAGAAATGAAAGCAGAGAGACAGTGTATAGTGCCTCAGTAAACTATAGCAACACTGCAGGTATAAACCAAGAACTTGCGGCATCAGTCTAAACAACATACTATCAAAATAATAAGCTATACATCCCAAACAGTCAGGTCAGGCCCATGTTTGGGGTCACGGACCAAATTTGTATCAGTCACAAGTAAATATCCCTTTTTATCGTTATTAGTCCGTGCAGTTCCACAGCGGTTTGACTTACAGGAGAAACTGTAGAATTATGGATGAAATGAAAGTCTTCTGTTTTTAAACACCTTCTTCTCTCTACGTTCCTCCTCCTCCTCTTCCTCCTCCTCCTCCACCTCTTCCTCCTCTGTGGTGTGTCAGTGTGTTCGGCTGCTGCCTGGGGTTACTTAATCCCAGATTAACTGGCAGGATTAAAGAGTGAGAGAGAGAGAGAGAGAGGGTCTATTTTCACCTGTTGTTGTTGTTGTTGTTGTCGCTTGTTTCATGTATTTTGATTGAAATATGTTTGCAGAATTACAGTACCAAGCACAACTCAATACAAAGATACTGTTAACTGTGAGTGCAGGACGACCCAACATAACATAACATAACTGGGCAACATAACACTTAAGCAATATGCTGTTTGTTTCTTGTATGCTGTATGTTTTTATGCTTTGCCTTGTAATGTACCGGTAAAGTGCTTCACTGCCTGCCTGTTTTGTTTTTAGGCCTGTGTTGTGTGGGGACTACGGATTCAATTTAGCATCTTTGCTAATGCCGGTGTATTTACGTTGCATGTATTTGTAATGTCCATTAATTGTTAGGGTTTTTTATAATATGACCCAAAAGCAGAAAAGGATACAAACTCAGGTATTTATTCAACCTTAATTCACAACAAAACAGATGAAAAAGTAAAAATAGGCTTGGGGGCTGTATGTTGGGCTGGTCGGCAGGCAGGCAGCAGGCGTAGAACACTGGGGGCACAGAGAGACGAGGAATTAGAATGATGTTGATCACAAGCAAAAAAACATAGAGCTCAGAGGCACAGTAACTTTACCAATCAGCAACTGGCAAGGGCTTGGGTGAAGAGCCAGGGTTTTTATCAGCTGGGCTTGATGAGGAGATGACCCCAAGGTGTGCAGCTCCACAGGAAGTTGATAGCACGTCACAGCCCAGGCAGCCAGTCACACAGCAGGAAAAACAGCCAGCCAGCCTTACACAGCCCATAACATTAATATGCTTGTCCTGTCAAAATAAACAAATAAAGTAAAATGGTAGCTGCTGGAACCGAAAGCTGTGATCTATACGTTGAGAATCATATGGAGAGCCTCAACGTGGTGCTATAACAGGCTGTTCTGGGAAATTTGGGGCAGAGGTTCATCGTGGGCATCCAGGGAGTGTGCACGCACGCACGCACGCGCACACACACACACACACACACACACACACACACACACACACACACACACACACACACACACACACACACACAGACACACAGACACACACACGGATGGACGGAGTGAAAAACAGGCTACTCTCCCCATGCCTTCGGCTGGTAGAGGCAAAGGGATATTTACTCGGGACCCATAACAAAATGGGTGCACATCCCACTGTGTGGGAAACAGTGTTGAGTGTTCAAAAATCTATTCTAGACTAGACAAACCGTTGCAGTGCCAATAAACAAACGGCCACTAGAGGGCTCTATCAACAAACAATCCAACAGCGTGTAGTCATTGCCTTGTAGAATACATGTATTATAATTATGAAGGGAAGCTTAATTGTTTGTTTTATATTGTAATGTTTTATATTGTGATGCCATACTTCATCACGAACTGCATTAGGCTATATGTTTAACGTTTTAATTTAATATGTAAATTAATACGTAAATGAGAGGTCATGCATACAGTTACACTTCCACCATAATTTCCCTTTTTCTCCTCTGTGAAAATATAGCTAGACTTGTATTTGTTGATAACATGTGTTAATGTTGATATGTTTTCTGCTCTGTTGATTAATTGAATTCATCGAGATATAGCCTACCACAATGGAAACAAGTACCCAGGTTTTTTTGTGATATCCTGCTATAGTCCTAGCCTATCTGACTGTGCCTCGTGCTGTTTACGTTTCACACAATTGTAAATTACCTGAACACATCTCTGTTAGATGGTTAAAGACTTTGTTTTTAGACATGCTGAAAAACATTCATCGTCCCTGGGTGGACTCGAACCACCAACCTTTCGGTTAACAGCCGAAC
This sequence comes from Electrona antarctica, assembly GCF_951216825.1. NCBI lineage: Eukaryota > Metazoa > Chordata > Actinopteri > Myctophiformes > Myctophidae > Electrona > Electrona antarctica. The sequence continues at coordinate 28,338,848 of NC_136802.1, read as the reverse complement.
GCGCTAACCGGTTGCGCCACAGAGACTTTGCTGCTAACACTGTCACACATATACCTTGCTAATCTGACGTCACTCAACCGTCAGTTTTGGATTCTTGTTTTATTAGTGTTGTCTATCTATAAATTCACCAAGTCTCTATCTGTCTGTGTGTAATCCACGTAACTCGAGAACTCACAACAACTTCCTATATAGTAAAATCAACAGGAAGTTATAACATTCTAAAAAAAACAGTATGAGTTTTGGTGATGCTCTATATTGTCTGAATCAACTTTGTTTGTTTGTTTACTTACTAAAAGAGTGACTTTGAGAGCTGTTTCAGCAATGAGGAGCATATTTTGAATGATCCATTTCTAATCACTGGGACAATTTTATTTGTATTTATTTTTTGTATTTCTTGTCCACATTTGGAGTTACATCATGGCAACAACTTAAACGTGGTCTTACCGTTTAAACATGTTTTCTTCTTCAAGTGCCATTTCCATATTATGAATATTTTACAGTATATGCACTCGGTTTTCTCTGTGTGTGTGTGTGTGTGTCCATCTTGAAAGGTAAAAAAAAAACGACACACCCCGATGAAATGCATGCAGCCATAAAAACATGTCATGTTTACATACACTTGATAGTGATGATTGATGAGTCACATGAGGTGCTAATTACCCTCAGCAAGGATCGCAAGAGATTAAAGAGTACAATTTTGTCTTTGCGATTATCTTGATTTACATGGAAATTGTCACAAGGAAAGGTGTGTCTGACTGTGTGTCAAACATTTTGGTCTTTTTACTTTAGATCGATTGTCTAGTGCTGCCGGAGAATGCAGTCGCTCCTTCTGATCTGTGGAGCACTTTCATGCTTCCTGGGGGATGAACTGGTTTTGGTGGCTAAAACAAAATTACATAATAATTTGTTTGTGATGAATGAAGTAGCTTTCGGATAGTGAGTAGTATAACGACGCAAGAAAAGTCCATACTGTGTTGTAGTGTGTTGTTGCACTCCGGTTGTGATGACTCCTAATTTGGGGCTTGCGTGTAGCGTTAAAACAAATCTAAGAGAGCCAATCACAGCAAGGTCAGTAAGTATACTATGACAGAACTGTGACATCACTGTCAATATAAGAGAGGGTACGTTCAAGCATTAAGTGCAGTTTTCAGTGTTGGTTGCAGAAGATAGGATACTACGAGACTAAGATAAAAGTATAGATCGTAAAACCAAATTCCACAAACATGCAGATTTTTGTGAAGACCCTCACAGGCAAAACCATCACGTTGGAGGTTGAGCCAAGCGACAACATTGAGAATGTCAAAGCCAAGATCCAAGACAAGGAAGGAATTCCCCCTGACCAACAGAGGCTGATCTTTGCAGGCAAGCAACTGGAAGATGGACGCACCCTTTCTGACTACAACATCCAGAAGGAATCCACCCTCCATCTTGTTTTGCGTCTGAGGGGAGGTATGCAGATCTTTGTCAAGACACTCACTGGTAAGACCATTACTTTGGAGGTTGAGCCAAGTGACAACATTGAGAATGTCAAAGCCAAGATCCAAGACAAGGAAGGAATTCCCCCTGACCAACAGAGGCTGATCTTTGCAGGCAAGCAACTGGAAGATGGACGCACCCTTTCTGACTACAACATCCAGAAGGAATCCACCCTCCATCTTGTTTTGCGTCTGAGGGGAGGTATGCAGATCTTTGTCAAGACACTCACTGGTAAGACCATTACTTTGGAGGTTGAGCCAAGTGACAACATTGAGAATGTCAAAGCCAAGATCCAAGACAAGGAAGGAATTCCCCCTGACCAACAGAGGCTGATCTTTGCAGGCAAGCAACTGGAAGATGGTCGCACCCTTTCTGACTACAACATCCAGAAGGAATCCACCCTCCATCTTGTTTTGCGTCTGAGGGGAGGTATGCAGATCTTTGTCAAGACACTCACTGGTAAGACCATTACTTTGGAGGTTGAGCCAAGTGACAACATTGAGAATGTCAAAGCCAAGATCCAAGACAAGGAAGGAATTCCCCCTGACCAGCAGAGGCTGATCTTTGCAGGCAAGCAACTGGAAGATGGACGCACCCTTTCTGACTACAACATCCAGAAGGAATCCACCCTACATCTCGTCCTGCGCCTGAGGGGAGGAATGCAGATCTTTGTCAAGACACTAACTGGTAAGACCATCACCCTAGAAGTGGAACCAAGTGACAACATTGAGAATGTCAAAGCCAAGATCCAAGACAAGGAAGGAATTCCCCCTGACCAACAGAGGCTGATCTTTGCAGGCAAGCAACTGGAAGATGGTCGCACCCTTTCTGACTACAACATCCAGAAGGAATCCACCCTCCATCTTGTTTTGCGTCTGAGGGGAGGTATGCAGATCTTTGTCAAGACACTCACTGGTAAGACCATTACTTTGGAGGTTGAGCCAAGTGACAACATTGAGAATGTCAAAGCCAAGATCCAAGACAAGGAAGGAATTCCCCCTGACCAGCAGAGGCTGATCTTTGCAGGCAAGCAACTGGAAGATGGACGCACCCTTTCTGACTACAACATCCAGAAGGAATCCACCCTACATCTCGTCCTGCGCCTGAGGGGAGGAATGCAGATCTTTGTCAAGACACTAACTGGTAAGACCATCACCCTAGAAGTGGAACCAAGTGACAACATTGAGAATGTCAAAGCCAAGATCCAAGACAAAGAAGGAATTCCCCCTGACCAACAGAGGCTGATCTTTGCAGGCAAGCAACTGGAAGATGGACGCACCCTTTCTGACTACAACATCCAGAAGGAATCCACCCTCCATCTCGTCCTGCGTCTGAGGGGAGGGCAGTAAATTATTCCATAATCTTAGGATTTATTTTTACCTTACTTTTTTTTTTACCTGGCTACATAGCTTACATTTAAGTAATGCACATGATAGGGGCCCTGGGGAATGACGGATCTCGGGACCGACCTGAACTAAAGGGGAAAAAATAATACAAAACAAAATATTAGCAAATAAGTAGTAATAATAAGTAAATTGCCAATATATTTGCAGAAAGAAATCTATTAAAAGAAAGATAAAAAGAGGTGAGCATTGGCCCGGGCGGCTGGCATAGCTGTCTGGGCACCTTGGCTGGTAATCCAGTCTGGCAGTGTGCCGCAGGTTCGACTCCCGATCCCGATGGCCTTTACTGCATGTCACCCCCCCATCTCTCTCCCAATTTCCGGTCACTGTCCCTCTATAAAAATATAAAAAGGCGAAAGCCACAAAAAATATCTTTAAAAAAAGGCGAGTGTGGTGTCTCACCGAGTAAGAGTGCATATACCATGATGACATGCAATAATGTGATTCAAACCAGTGTCAGCTGCAGAGAACTTGATTCTTTCTGATCTTCATTATTCATATGGTATGTGCTCGTATTTGGTGACCCACGAGGGGAAGAATTAAAGAAAAAGGAAAGATGCCTCTCAAAATCCATCCCTACATCCTCGTCGTGAGAGGTGGAAGCAGGTACTGCTGACTAACAGGGCTCTGGTAAAACCATAGAGTAATAAAAGGATAGAGACTGAACCGGAGCGATAGCCCCACCCCCGCTATTCATTTCAGTGGAAGTTGCTCAGTGGCGTTTTGAAGCACCCGGAAGAACCATCTACTTCCGCGTTTTTTTTTTATTTGGACACCAAATTTGGTGTCAAATGCGGAAGTGCAAACGAGCGCTCAATGTTAAACCCCAGCTGCACAGGGTTTTCCTCATCATAACTCCACGGGTCTGCCTGCAGTTCACGCTCCAACCACTAGGGCCGAGTGCTTCAACGCTGGAGAGCCTCACTGGGGGCTTGAGGTAAAACATACATGGATATATATCACCTGTGCAGTGGAGATAAATGAAGACATATAGACATTAACATGACTTGGTCTAACTAGAAATGCACTCTGTCGAGGTGCCAACTTGCGCCTTGCACACAAATAGGCCATACTTGGCCTACTTGTGCGCAAGCAGAGCGTACAAGTACTGCTACTAACTAATGTCCATTACAACTGCTGTTCTAAATCCTTTAGACCCGTTATTGACCTTAATTATACCAACCTTGAAACGTACCTTAGTTATGTCACCATCAACAGCCAATAAGGTACCAAGGTATGCAGTCTAGTCTAACTTGGACTCAGGGGGGTGGACGCCTCTGCCTTGCATAGTCCCCAGTTAATAGGCATGTTGCTATTCACTGGTAAACTAACTTTGGTTTTTAAATATCTGAAGGTAGGCTATTGTAGCCTTGGATTTTTACTAAAAAGCCCCATACATACATACATGCATACATACATACTGGGTTGAGCTTTCCTAGTCATGTGACACTCCAATCACCCATATTCAGGACAGCTGAGACACCTGGCTGCTGACTGAATAAGGGGGAGCCACACCCAGCCATCAGAGTAGCTGGCTGCCTTGTGTTTGCCTGGTGGTGTGTTGGGGTTGTAGATGCAAGAGTGTCATTGACGGTATGCAGTATATGGTCTCGTATGTTTTTCTTATTTTGCAGGCATCCGACAGTGGGAATCCCACCCTGGGATAGGCTGCCTTGTTCCCCCCACCTGTTGTAAGCTATACTATAACTTTGTATGACTCTCATGCAGAGTTGCTGTTTGTTGGCTCCTGATCGTTTAGTGGGCTTGCTGCCCCATGGACCAGCTAGGTGTTCTGACTGCGTGGCCTCTCCACGCCATGGCCTCGTATGCACTCATGCAGCGCTTTTCCAGCTCCTGTTGGTTCGGTGGCATGCTCCAGAGACCGAGCGCTGATGACAGCATGGCCTCTCATTGCCTGGTGTGGCATTCTTAAATCTGAGGTAAAGGGCTGCCTTTAACATATTGTATTTGTATTTTAAATTGTAATTATGTCTATTAAAATTGTCCTTTTGTTTTATTAGGAGGAGCTCTGTGCCCCTGCTGTTTTAGTCCTTATTATTTTGGTTATTTGATTTTGTTTAAGTTTTGTTTTGTGCAAACTAGCTCATTCTGACATTTATGCTTTTTTGAATATAGGTTCAAGTATATTTGGCTCTGCCCCAGCAGTAGCAGTAGTACGGGTGGGCTAGAGTTGTAGTCCCGACAGGTGGTGGGTCACGTGGTATAGGCTGTCTTGGGGTTTTATCTCGTATAGTGCATGACTTGTGAAATCAGTGTTTTGTGTATCTAATTTTATCCTTTTGTCTCTCTCTCCTCACTCCCTGCCCTCCCCCTGTCAGCAAGGACACCTTTAGTCCCCCCTGGCTACTGGTATTTATTGTGGTAATGGTTAGCATAACTGACAATTTAACCTGGTTTCTGTTTTGTAATCATCCCTTTTAAATAGGTTGTTCAAATAAATTCTATTTCTAACCTGATGAGCCTGCCTCTAGTTTTAAGTGATTAAAGTATTCTGCCTTGAGCCTGAATAAAGTATTACATTGTTGTACTGGAAACGCATGTCTCTGCTCCTTTTATGTAAACCTGTTGGGTATTGTGTATTTTATATTCTCTGGGTGGAACTCCCAGAGTGGCGTAGTCTGGTGTTCTGTGTCCGGGCATAATTGCCCTAGTCATGCATGCATACATTCATACAGTTACGGACCTTTAAAATTCGCTTGAACACCAAGGACCATAACATAATAACAGGACAAAAGCCAGGTCAAAAGTACAATGACATTTTATTCATAAATCATAATCCCACATCAGTGTATTTTGGCAATCAATAACTGAGTGAAAACTGTAGGTGAACTGTACCATTATACAAGCTATGCATCGCCATCTTGTGGCCAATAAACTGAATACAAATTCATAACAAATTATTAATTTTTGTACATGAACTAAGATCACAATAAAACATTGAAAGTGAAGTGATCATGACTTTCGTATTGCTTTATGAAGTCAAGACAACCTCCGTTATGTTGCTCTCGGCAAGAAGAGCCGATCATGAGGAACAGAAGGGAACATAAAGGAGAACGATACTGTGTGTGTGTGTATGCTAGAGTTAGACAATAGAACTGATACCGCTGCTATCTTGTGGGGCTCAAAATCCATGTATGAGATTTCACAAGTTCTAATCTACTGTATACATTTTCTTACTTTCTCTATAGCTTCCAATACAAAATGACCTTATTTTGTAAGCTGAACAATGCATACAATAACTTTGTAATCAACACATGATTAAACATGATTTCATGATTTCATAAGTTTTTATTTTCATCCCACATCAAAAGGGCCCTGACACATTGCAAGCATCATTGTAGCAAGTGTCTCATCAGCCATGCACATCAAGTTATATGGTTGTGTAATGCAGGGGTTCCCAAACCTTTTCATGTCAAGGACCCCCAAAATTATACTCATTAGCCTGCGGATCCCCCATTTGAAAATATATGTGAAGGACCCCCATAAGAGAAGGTTTTTACGGCTCTAGCAGTGATTCTCAACCATTTTCATTTCAAGGACCCCAGGTTTGACCTGAATTAGGCTACGGTCCCCCATTGAATGGCATTTCTATCTCTGGGATCCCAATGTGATGACGAATGCATCTGACACTTTGAGTGGGTCAAGGGCCTTTAGAGACACACTGGCTAATAAACCAGACTCATATCACACTGAAGGCAATTATTTGTTTTGCCAATGGCAGATTCGTGCCAGGCTCCTCCCCCACCCCACCCCTGCTGGTCACTCATCTGTGTAATGTATCTGGTGTTAACGTAAATTAAGTTTTAATGAACTGCTTTTGGTGCTATATGACACCATTTGTATGTGTAGTGTATACAGTAGGCCTAGAAGGCCAATGTGTCTGCCTTCAATCCCAAGGTCCATTCTGAGCCAGGAAAGGCCCTGAACCCTCTACGTCAGACCATAGGCAACCACATTGTCTTTGAGTCTCAGTTTGGTGTTTGTCCATGCATTTTGTAAAATCTTGGTTGGCAACTTGGCAAGTGGACGCAGGATCTATCTTGCAACCAGACAGGGAAATGGTTTCTGCAGTCCAACATTTTGAGACAGATTTGAACTGGGGTGTCCAACTTGATACTCCTTTTGAAGGCATAAAATCCCGTTCTTATTTATAGTTTTGTGGGGTGCTACCTGTATAAGCGCTCAAAATAAAGGGCTTTATGTGTAGGTCTGTCTGTCTGTCTGTCTGTCTTGTCTGAATCACAGAATGGTTTGTAGCATGACCTATTGACCCCTGCAGATCATTGGCGTCATTCACAGTGAGCAGTCAGCTAATTGGGGCTGCATTGGGGTCAAGCACGCACGCACGCACGCACGCGCACGCACACACACACACACACACACACACACACACACACACACACACACACACACACACCACCGCTCACACGTTGGTGTGTTTTTTTTATTTTTTACTCTTATTTAAGGGATTCCATTGACACAAGGATCCACACCTTCATGAACCCAAGTGATGAAGAGAAGGAGAAGGACAAGGTGAAACACGTACCCTATATCAGGGGCCTGCAACCTTTTTTGTCAGGTGAAACCTGACTAATGAAAGCTCATGAAATGTAAGTGACCTAGTCATCAATGGGAGTCGCCCCCATGCCGCCTAAGACAATGGAAGCCGTCTGTCTAAACGCCCTAAGCCAGAGCCATAGAATAAGACAGAGTTACGACATTGAGGGGGCAGAAAACAGCCTGGTCACGTGGTTCATGTAGTTGCGCGAGCCCATAGACTCCAATGCATTCTGTAAACTTCCGGTTGTCCCTTTTCAATAGAAGTCTATGTAAAAGAGCCTGGCCCCATGAAATGAACGGAGTTGTCATAACTCTGTCTTACTCTATGGCTCTGGCCTAAGCCAATGGGAGCCGCCTAAACGCGGCCAGCCAATCGTGTAGTAGCGACCTAGTCATGATTGGCTGCCTCGGCGGAAGTCTGCAATTGACCATTTGCAGACCGCGGCCATCTTGCCATCAGAGTTTGGAAGCACTCGTTTTCAGTAAAGCAATGTCCTGCTGCCTCCTGCATTATGTGCAAGCACTCGTCGTGACTCGTAAGTCACGACGAGAGGCAGCAGCGCGACCCGTTAATAAAAACGAGTGCTTCCAAACTCCAACACTTAGAAAAATAATCACCTGCACTGCAGATAATTTCTTGACAGAAAGTATCTTATAACATGTCTACGGTGGATTTTTATGAAACAAAAGCTCGGCAGATTGAAATTCAAGCATGGCCTAGAGCTGCAATGTTGGTGAGTTTAACGTCGTTTAGCAGATCGCAAACGCAAATTGGATGAGTACTGAGCAGAGGCGTATCTACAATAAGGCGAGGGCGGGCGTCCGCCTGTCCAAATCCATTTCTGGCCTGGCCAAAATCCATACAATGAGAAAAAAATAAGACAAAAACAAGACCAGGGAACTATTAATGGACAGCTGATTGGCCGTTGCGGTAGAGCGCGACCCTCAATCACCCATTGTAATGTAAATGAATGCCTTTCAGCCTTTGTATCCTACTCGTCTGGCAGGTATATCTCTTTGAAAACCTTTAGTGCTACAGGGAGACGACAATTAACACATGATCTTGCCTGCCCAAAACGTAATTCCTGGATACGCCACTGGTACTGAGTAGGGAGTCAATGGAGGGTATTGCAACTCTAGATTCATCCCATTATAAAATAAATCTAGAGTTGCAAATTGCGGCTAGGATGTATTAAAGCAAAGTTATGTAGATTTAAATGCAACTAATGTAGGCCTAATTAGACATTAAAGCAGATTACACTACCACCTGTGTGTGTGTGTGTGTGCGTGTGTGTGTGTGTGTGTGTGTGTGTGTGTGTGTGTGTGTGTGTGTGTGTGTGTGTGTGTGTGTGTGTGTGCCTCGCATGAATTTAGGGGCAAAAAGTAACCTCGCCTCACCAGGCTTTAAGTTTAAGGCAAAACAAGTACCCTAGGCCTACACCTCCAGTAGTGCGCATGCGCGCTCTCCGCGGCATACAGACAGTCGTTCTGCCTCCAACAACAAGCAGCAGTAGCAGCAGCCAAGGCAGCCAGCAGGCAGGGGGCAGGCGGGCAGCAGCAACAAACATGGCCGACCTCGGGAAGAAGTACTGCGTGAACTGCCTCGCAGACGTGACCAACCTGCGGCTCCGCTGCACCGACTGCCCGGACATCGAGCTGTGTCCGGAGTGCTTCTCGGCGGGCGCGGAGATCGGCAACCACCGGCGATGGCACGGCTACCAGCAAGTGGACGGCGGGCGCTTCTCTCTGTGGGGTCCCGAAGCGGAGGGAGGATGGACCAGCAGGGAAGAGCAGTCGCTGCTCGATGCCATCGAGCAGTATGGATTTGGCAATTGGGTAAGGTTGTTTTCTATTTTCTTCTCGTTCAAAATGAAATTGGCACAATTGTTTATTATTATAATAGTTCTGTAGTTAGTTGGCTACGAAAGCCCGAGCTTGAACGTGATGAAAGGGTGAGGTCTTGAAAACTAAAGTTGACCATAAGCAAGTTGAAGAACCCACAGCAAGTACAGTAGCCTACATAGTAACATCCACTGTATATGTTTCTTTTCCCTTTTTACCTCCTTTATGATTAATTCCTGTTCTCTTTTTTTGCTATATATTAGTGTCTATTTGTACGTCTCTAAATGTTTTGATGAATTGAACAAGGTGGACCCTCTTGTAAACAAGTGTAATGCTTTATTGGGTCGTCCACTCACAGTTAACAGCCTTTGTATTGAGTTGTGCAGTTGTACTTGAAATGTAATGTAATTCAGAAAACTGTTAATACATATTTCAATCAAGCAATCAATGACCATAAGCAAGTTGAAGAACCCACAGCAAGTACAGTAGCCTACATAGTAACATCCACAGTCTTGGGCAATGTTGGGTTGCATTTGTACACTCTGAGTTGATCAACACTAAGGATTTTACTGTGTAAGGATTGCTGTGTGCTACAATTGATGTATTATATGTATGTTGTTCCAGCTTTATTATTGGTTGGCTGTGTTGGTGCTTGCCCAAGGGGTCCAGGTGGTTCCAGGGGGTCCCCAGCTAAATGTGTGATAGTTCATGGGTCTTTAATTCATAGATTCATTCATAGATGGATATTAAAATGAGCACTGAACATTTTACATTGTAGATTGTGGGGTCTGTGGCCTAATTATTAGGCTAAGGATTTGAAGGCCTAAAGGGCCTTTCAAACGTGAAGTGATATAACGCGCCTATAGTTCATTTTCAATGAGACCTGCGTTTTTGCGCGGAGCACTGGGGAGCAGTCGCGGTGCGACAACGCAAGCGTATTTACGTGAGCGCGGCCCGTGCATTTGTTGCTCGTGTCGTGCACACGCCCGCGACTCACCAGACCTGGATACAGTTTAGCTTTTTTTTTTACGCTTGCGTTGTTGCGCCCCTCTTGACCAGACCTGGAGGAGACCTGTCGTTGATCCAGGCAACAACGCCTGCGTTCCTCGCTTCACATTTGAAAGTCCCTTAATGCATATCAAACTGGCGAGGGTCCTCGAAATGAAAAAAGGTTTGAGAATCACTGGGTGATCTATTCTTCCATGTCATCTTTCATTCAGGAGGACATGGCCACTCACGTGGGAGCGTCCCGGACCCCCCAGGAGGTCATGGAGCACTACGTCAGCATGTACATCCACGGCAACCTGGGCAAGGCCTGCATCCCCGACAACATCCCCAACCGGGTGACCGACCACACGTGCCCCACGGGGGGTCCCCTCTCCCCCAGCCTCACCACGCCGCTGCCGCCGCTCGACATAACGCTGCCGGAGCAGCAGCAGCTGGGCTACATGCCGCTCCGCGACGACTACGAGATCGAGTACGACCAGGACGCCGAGAAGCTCATCAGTGGCCTGGCGGTGAACTACGACGACGAGGACGTGGACATCGAGATGAAGCGCGCCCACGTGGACATGTACGTGCGCAAGCTCCGTGAGCGCCAGCGGCGCAAGAACATCGCCCGCGACTACAACCTCGTGCCATCCTTTCTGGGCCGCGACAAGAAGGACAAGGACAAGGAGAAGCCGGGCGTGTTGGGAGCTGTCGTTTCTGGCGGCGGCGGTGCGGGAGGGGGGGGAGCCGGGGTCGTAGCGGTGGGGGGTGTCGCCACCGTGGTGACGCCGGTGTCCGTGTCGTCGGTGCCGAGCACGCCCAAGCGCAAGATCACCAAGGAGGAGAAGGACCAGCGCGTCAGGCTGCGGGGTCTCTGTCAGTTCATGGCCCACCGCGAATTCGAGGACTTTTTCGACAACATGCACAAAGAGCGCACGCTGAGGGCCAAGGTGCGCGAGCTGCAGCGCTACCGGCGGAACGGCATCGCCCGCCTGGACGAGGCGGCCGAGTACGAGGCGGCGCGCCACAAGCGTGAGAAGCGCAAAGAGAACAAGAGCGTAGTGACCTCCAAGCGGGGCAGCAGCGGAGGCGGCGGGGGGCTGGGCTCCGGGGGTGGGCTGGGAGGTGGCGGCGGAGGCACGGCTGGAGGGGGTGGAGTTGGGGGCATCAAGGAAGAAGTCAAGGATGGCGAGTTTTCCGCCATTGAGAACCTGAGCGGCTTCGAGCTGCTGTCGGACAGAGAGAAGGTGCTGTGCAACTCTTTGAACCTCAGTCCAACGCGCTACCTGACGGTCAAAACCATAATTATCAAAGACCACCTCCAAAAGAGGCAGGGTATCCCTGCCAAGAGCAGGCTGCCCGGCTACCTGGACAAGGTTATCAAAAAGCGCATCCTCACCTTTCTCACCGAAAGTGGCTGGATAGCACGTGATGCATCTTAACGGTCCATCTTGGCTTTTTCTGAAAAGAGACGCTAACTCCTGTTCTCTGACCATGTTGCCGTGAGTTCAGAAGGCAGACTGCAACTGCTGGATTCTATCGTTTTTCATAGGATAACTTGTGAATATATGTACATTGAAAAGAATAAGGATTTCCCTTTTGATTAAAACTAAAAACTAAAGAACCTAAGTATTTTTTGGTACAGGAGAACTTGGAACATAAATAGGCCTATATTTTTGCATTTAAATAAAAATGTTGACAATGATTTGGGTAAACTATATGCTTATATTTCTCATAGTACTTGGGTCATCCATACTGTGACTGAATAGAAACCAAATGCTAACACATTCTTTCTTTTGAGGTATCCGTTCTATAGGCAGGTTTGGGTACTGTAATCAGCATCACGTAAATCAGAACATCACACCCGTGTGAAGTGAGGGGCGCTCTTATCATCATACATCATCTTATTCTGGCCAATGACAATTTGCGCCCTCACCTTCGTCTTCAATGTTCGTGTTTACGCAATGTTTGTGTTTACACAAAACACTCAAAACTGGCCACTCCTTGTCAATGGCATTCAATGTTTGTGTTTGCACAAACACTGAAAGCTGGCCATTCATTATCAATGGCATTCGATGTTTGTGTTAGGACAATGTTTGTGTTTACACAAACCCTCAAAGCTGGACATAGGAGGGGTTAGTCCATCCATCCATCCATCTTCAACCACTTATCCGTAGTCGGGTTGCGGGGGCAACAGCTTCACCAGAGAGCTCCAGACTTCCCTCCAGAGCAGTGGACTTAGTGACTTCCTCCTGGGGGCTAGTGCCCCTCAACAATTACACAATGCCTAGTCTCAAAAATAAGTAATTATAATCAATCCAGATACAATTTGGAAAGATGTGTAATTAGATTATAGGTCAAGGGAGCTTGATTGAATGTTTTGACTACATCACCTTTCTCAATACAAGCCCTTGCCAATCCCGATCTCCAGCTCCTGACCACCCACCCCTCTTCTTACTTTACAGAGAAGCTACTTAAATAGTTCTCTGCTTTAGAAGCCTCTCCAGCTCTTCACCTATTGTAGCTTCTAAACTTTGTTTGAGCTCTGGAGCATACATGGGCAACTGGTGGCCCGGGGGCCACATGCGGCCCCCACCATCACTTAATGTGGCCCCACAGGTTAATATCAGAATATTGATATATTATTTATTTCAGCTGTTATAATTCCAAACATGCAAACATGACCCGCTTTAATTACTTCAGTCTAAATTAGTAGCTTAATGACTAGTATTAAAAATACTTTTTTTTATGTCCAATGTATTTGTATTTTGTTTGTGAAGACGAGAAGTTAACATAACTATAATTAAAGGCATTTGAAATGATTCCAATTCGAAAATGGCAAAAACTAATTCAGGATTTCAATTCAAATATTGCAGAAATAGCAGATCTACAAGCTCAAAACGCGTCGCAGTGCAGTGCGCTTTGAGCTTGTAGACCGGATTTTTTTTTTGCTACGACCTACGACAGTAATATGCAATGTGGCCCCTCTCGAGTGAATGTGGAAATATAGTGGCCCTCTCCATCGTCAAAGTTGCCCACCACTGCTCTGGAGGACCACTAGCTGACTAGCATAAGCATACGGAAAACAATCCTCAAGGGCCACCCTAACGGTACCCCAGCTCCCCACAACAATAGCGTGCATATGTTGTGTAATGTGTATATAAGAAGGCTGTCCTATTTAATTTATTTACTTACTTTTACATTAATATTTAACATGAATGATCTTAACTCCATGTTTATACTGAGTTGCCGCCAGCGGCGCACACCAAAGATATAGCACATCTACAAGCTCACAACGCTTCGCACGTCGATGCATTGTGAGCTTGTTGGAGATATGCAATTGTTGGTGTGCGATCACTCACAGTATATCAAGTCCTTAACAGGCAATACTCAATATTTAATTTCAGGCTTTACCCAAGGTATGCTAATAAGTTTAAAAAATCTTCAATTTACCAGACTTATGAAGTATTATTTAAACACATTTAACAAAGGTACAACATATATATTTTAAACTTTTTTTTTTTTTTAACATTTTCCCATGGACCACTAGTGGTCTTGAGAAACAGGCAGGTGGATTCACAGATGGTGGGTTGTTGATTATAGGGTAAACAATGCTATTAATGAAAAGTGCATCTGGCATACAGGTTTCTCTTCTCTTACTGTAAAGACCCACAGCTGCCAGGCAGACCACATTACACAGTTAACCCATTCTGGGCGGGAACCCCTTTTGGTGTTTTAAACATTGTTATAATTTAGCTATTGAAAAATAGCAGATCTACAAGCTCATAGCTTGTAGGTCTGCTATTTTTGAAAAATCGTGAAAATATTTATTTCAGAAAAATGGAGGATTTAGAAGATTATTTTAAAATGTTGAGGTCAGGCCTAAATGGGTTAAATGGGTCGTAGTCTATATCCTTGCCAATGCTATTTAGACATATGTTTTATTTGCATTGGAAATGTTTAACGAGAAAAATGAGTTTGCCTAACTCAAATTTGTGACTGGGTTTTTGTACAAGGTTTGATTCTGCCGCAATACTATTAATCCACGTTACTATAATTATAAAAAGCTTCGTATTCATTAACTGACTACAGTACATTTCAAATTAATCGGACCCAACCTTGCCTATAAAGGTACCTTGAGGAGATTGAGTGTTGTGGTAGCCGCCGGCCTATGTTGATTCCAAATAGGAGGTCTACAGTCTGTCCATGTTGAAGGTAAAACAGGAAGGGATGAGTGTCGGATTTCCATGAAAGGCCTTGTGACAATGCAGGGTCAGATTTTGACAGCTAATACTGTCTCTGATACATCGCTAAGTCCAACCCCGCTTTGTTTAGATTTTTGCATGTGCTACAATTTGGCAGGACAGGGTGAAAAACAAGAATCCACCCAAAGCCCACTTTATCCTTGCACTGTCCACCTAAGAAGGCATGACTAACTGTGTATTAAGGGCAGTGCGCCATTGATATACATACATGCTAAAGCACAATGCTGAGATGTTTATTTTGTTTACTTTGTGAGTTCTGTACACTGGGCTAATTAAAAGTTCACCCCTTTTCTCTTTAGAGGTTATATGTATTTTGCTTGCTTTGTGAATCCTACAGCAACTCTGTTTCCCCTTGAATTTCATCCCCATTACTATATATGGTGCATGACTACTTCTAATACTTGCTGTTGATTTCTCCCTGCGGTTTATCTGTCCAGTGATCATCAGTAGGTAAACCTGTAGAAACTGCCGTGTTTTAGGCGTCATCACTGAAGTTCAATAGGCACTGAAATGCTGTAAAGTCCTTGCCCACATGCCAGTTTTCATAGATATGTTGTATATGCCCTAAAATAATAAGCAGTATTTCCCTCTTCTTGGCGAAAAGGGCAGTGTCAAAACCCCACGTCACCAAACTGAGGGTCCTTTTGTACAAGCGTCGAGGTCCATCAAAGCATGTGTCGTGCACCAGCGCTTTCAGGACCACCAACACTGGCTTTATCAAAAAAAAAGGTGACACACTGTCTTCAAGGCCCCCATAACAGTAGCCTCAGTGAGTCATTACTTTTCCTATGTCGATGGGTCTTTTGTATGTCGAGGCGAGGCACAATTTAAATGTAAATTATTGCAGTTATTGAATTGTCAATTGGTTGACAGCGGGACCACGGATACAAAAGTGGGACACGGTCCGAGAGAGAGGGGGTGGGTGGTGTTGCGCATGTAGAATGTAACCTATGACAGTGGATCTTATTCCTTTTACTGGTTCATCCAGTGAAATTGAAGTAATCGGTGTCGCCATTCAGCTGAACCCGTAGCTCTTTGTGGACACCCAAGGGCACGTGTGGCCTCATTCATTAAGTATTGAGGTCAGAGGTCATTAGACTACATATATATCAGAGTTCAGTAAGATCCAGAATTTGATGTAATGTCTTTTTTTCAAAACGTCAAAGGGGCCTGAAGGACCTTTTGGACCCTTCATAAATCATTGTACATGTTTAATAATTGGTGCTTTGTTATTCAGGGGATATGCCATTGTGTGCCACGGTAGTTCACTTGTGTTGGACAGAATCGATCAAGTGCCAATCCAAGTTGTCAGCTGAAAACGCTTGAGTGTTAAAAAATGCCTCTGTAGTGTTGTTCATTTAGACATAGGGTTGATTGCATTCAAGATCGCCATCCGTTTTTGACGATAGCATGTGGGGGAGTTAAAATAGTGAGTTGTGGGATGAGTGTCTCAAAAGAAAATCTGAATTGTTTCCCTAATTGGGCAGGTATATTTTCTGTACAGAATTTTATTTGTGCTTGGGATTTTGCATACAATATGCTACCAACTGTAAATAACTGTAAAGCATTTTGAAAATGAAATTGACCTGACCTGTGAAATATGTACAGTATTTTATTTTGTCAATGTTTTTTTTATAGCTTTTGTAATGAATACCAAATTTCAGTGTGTGCAAGAACCATTTACCCATTGCCTTGGTTGTAGTCATGGCATGCTGTTCTTATGTATCTCTAGTGCATTTAGGAATCAGCACTTTTGTAATTTTCCAATTTTCTTCTGCTGTTCCATTTCTTGTGGTTGCACATGAAATGGCGTGTGTATGTTTTGTATTAAAAGTGCAAATACTTTATACTTCCAAATTATACTCATTATATTCATATCAAAAGGGCCAATGCATATCGTTACAAAGATAATAGAGCATGCACCTCCACTCTAGCCCAGGTGCTGGGCAAAAGGCAGTACAAGAGGAAAAAAATAGAGTCCGCAACACTGGTATGAAAACTCAGCTCCACTGGTTTATTTGACTCAACGTTTCGATCCCTTAGGATCTTCTTCAGGAATAGTGTGACAGGGAATGGGTGCGCCTTCCTGTATAAAGGTGCACACCCATTCCCTGTCACACTATTCCTGAAGAAGATCCTGACCTAAGGGATCGAAACGTTGAGTCAAATAAACCAGTGGAGCTGAGTTTTCGTACCAGTGTTGCGGACTCTATTTTTTCCCAATGCATATCGTTGCCTTGTGGCAGCTAGCTTGTGTAGAACCTATGATTTGCACTTTGATGTTAGCCATTTAGAGTACTAAATGAATAGACAACTGAGACAGGTGAATACATCAAACCTTGTGTAGAAGGCTGGTATCTTAGGGCAAGTGATATTTCTGAAAATATATTTAGAGGTCATTTGCTTGTGCCAATGCACACTGTAACAAATCTAGCCCTTTATAACCTTTAGATGGCAGCAAACTCACACATTTGACAGTACACAGTACAAGAAACACTTAATTTGATGCAATGTTTCATGAAAATGCTTGAAGGAGGTCATGGTGACCAGAACATTGTGCCAAATTTGGGGTGCTTTGTTTATCATTGTGTGCTTCACCTACACACCTGTCAGTGTCAGACATTTTTACGTGCTGTGCCAATGTTTACTTCATAGAAATGAGACCACATGGGCTGGCCTTGGCTGGTGTATTGAACATGCATGCAGATCTTGCACATTTTTACATCTACAGTTGTTCTGGCAAATTATATTGTTCCCAGAGTTTTTAGCTCGAGACCCAAAGGGGAAATGCAATGTCACTCCGGGAGCCAAACTAGTGAAAAGAGACAATCTACAAGCTCTGTTGTGACACGTTGTGCGCTTGCCATTTTCCTTTCCTTTTTTGGTCAATTCAATGTATAAGCAACAACAAGTTGATAATTACAAAAGGAAACTGTTTAATGTACTCATGTGAGATGCATAATACAGATTGCAGCAGACTAGATCACCAAACCAACCAACTTGTCAAGTGTATACATATACACTAATATTTATTAACTTAAGTTAGACATGTCGATACAAATTACTGTGATGCCGGTGGTAATGCTCGACTTATACTCAAGTTGTGCGACCAAACTGTATGCTGCAATGCACAACCAAGTATAAAGCCCAAACTGTCCCACATCTAGACTAGCATGAGAGGTGAAATGTCAGTTTACATTCTCATCCATGTCTGAAAATATTGTTGATTGGGATAGCCTAGGGAAAACCACCTCAGTAAAGAGCCAAATCTGCTCTTCAGTGCCACCACACAGGAGAATGATTATGATGTTCAAATGTTGATGTTCAAACAGACATTCTGGATTGATAATATAACCAATTGGCTTTTAGGATTGCTCATAAGCCAACATGGAAAGTGTCTCCATAAGATGCACTGAAACAGACCACTTAACCCATTCTGGACGGGAACCCCTTTTGGTGTTTTACTTTATCTTTTGAAAAATAGCAGATCTACAAGCTCATAGCACGGCACAGTGTGCCATGCTACAAGCTTGTAGCCTAATGTAGGTCTGCTATTTTTGAAAAATCATAAAAATGTAGTGCAAATCTTTGAATATATATTATTTCACAGCAAATGTTTTTAACTCAAATCTTTGCTTCTGGGAGGACCCTGGAACTACATATTTTCAGATGGGGTCCTTGACATGAAAATGTTTGAGCGACGTTTTTCAGAAAACTGTCAGGATTTCGAAGACATTTTTTTCGACGTCAGGCCTAAATGGGTTAAAGTGTAATAATAATCCATAGCACTACAGTGTCACTTGCCAAAAATAATTGATCTACAGTTGTTTTTTTGGTAACTGTAGATCCTTGCACATGGTTTAGCTTGTAGCTCTATGAGTGAGTAGTCTAGAATGACAATACAATCAATTATGATCTGTAGGTAGGAGAACATAGGGTGGTGCGTGTGGCGCCTTGACCAGTCCGTCGTGCCTGAGGTGATCCATCACCTGGGCAATACCCCTCCCCCCCGTCTCCACCCCCAAAAATTAAAAAATATATATAACATCTTCTAGGGGGCTTTTACTACACCGACAAGGGCCGGCCGTAGTGTGCGGCCGTGGATCTTGTAGCCCACCTTGGTCACCATGGCGACCGTGCCGGGCTCCTTGCCCGGCACCGGTGCGTGGAACAAGGCCTCGTGCTCGTAGGGATCAAACTTCTGGCCGTCGGGGTTGAGCTTGACCAGGCCGTGCTTGGTGAACACCTTCTGGATCTGCACCTCAGTCATCATCAGGCCGTCAAACAGGTTCTTCAGGTGCGGGTTCTTGCTGCTCACCTCCTCCTTGGGCACGCTCTCCGTGGCCTTCTCCAAGATGTCGGCCACCTCCAGCAGGTCTTTGCAGAAGCCCTGGATGGCTAGTGGGGATTTTGGGGATTGAGATGTACAGTCAACTCATTTAGACCTGACAAAATTTTTAAAAGTCTTCTAAATCATGAGTTTTCTGAAATAACTATGTTCCTATGTATCAGTGGTGCTCAATATTTCATGTCAAGGACACCCAGAATTATCTGTATTTGGCCGCGGACCCCCATCTGAAAATATGTTGTTCCAGGGACGCAACGATTTGAGCCACATTTTCACGATTTTTCAAAAATAGCAGACCTTCAAGCTCGTAGCGCAGCACTCGGTGCCGCGCTATGAGCTTGTAGATCTGCTATTTTTCAATAGCTAAAGTATAGCATAATACTTAAAACACCAAAAGGGGTTCCCGCCCTGAATGGGTTAAGATGTTGCGCTGCTTGTTTTGACTTCTGGGTTACACATATTCTTTATTTCTTACCATATAATTTGGCATCTTCTACCATCTTCCGATTCCTCACTCGTAGGTTCTCCGTGTCTGCCAAGGCCCGCTTATATTTTTCCTAGTAACAGAAGTATGGAAATGATCAGAACATACATTTAAAATAAACAAATATACAAAAATCACTATTTAAAAAAAATGACACCGTGGCCTAAGGCCAATCCATCTAAAGCAGGGTTTGTACTGTATGTATACGTATGTATGCATGTCCCCACAACAGTAGAACAAACCTTTTTCTTCAGTGAATACACCGTCCAGAATTGTTCTTCTCAAGCAATGTAATACTTATTATATCTCCACAGGAGACGTAGACCATCCCAATTTACAACATAGGCATTTAGGAGATGCTCCTATACAGAGCGACTTACAAAGTTAATATCGGAATATGCTATGAACCTAGAGTTCTTCTCTTAGCACCCATTGGTTGCCGTTTCGTGGTTGGACAAAAATCCTCTCTCTCCATCCACTACCATTGAAATAACATGTTTTTCAGTTGCTTCGTATTGATATTCTGTGCATTCAATTCTTATTTTAAACTTGGTGTCAGTAAAAAGCAACTTCACAGGTGCAGCATGGCAACAAAAATGATGTTTTAGCAAATTCAACATAAACAAGGCGGAACCAGGGCAGAAAGAGCCTGCTGGTTAGTCAGTCAGGGACCAATCAGAAGGCTGACAAAAGGCAGATGGAGGCTGGTTACGTGAGTCTAGAGACTCTAGAACTTACCATGACCTCCTTGACTTGCTCTTCTAGCTGGCCCTTCTCCTCCAAATGAGCCTTCTCCACTGCACTCTGCTCAGACTTGTCACCACCCTCCTCCTCCCCAGCAGACCGCTGGCCATCCTTCTGCTGGGCAGCTGTACACAGCAACCTTGGAGATGCCCTGGTGGTCCTAATGGAGAACATGATGAACCAAGGTCAGAAACTTGAAAACATAATGATTACAAAAAAGGTTTAATGATGACTGGTTTTCAGGGCATTCAAACACTCATTAAGTAATTGGACATTAATGTAATGAACATGGATGAATGGACACTGCATGGTTGACTGTTCAAGAACGTTAACAGTAAGTTATACGGTATATACCCGATGTTATGGCCAGCGTAGCGTAGCCATAGGTTCACATGGCGAAACTTCAACCTGATGATTATGACAGTCATGTTTCAGGGCTACTATGGCCCCAGCGCTGATATATGGGTGTATAAGCTTACCAAAGATCATTAAAAACAAGATAGGAATAGGATGGACCAAAAGTAGCATTCAGAATGTCACGTAAAGTGTCATCAGCCCCACTTACAATGACATGCTAACCAGTGACCACTAAGCTAGCCCCACAACCACAAAACCCATTTCTGACCCGTTCGAGAAAAGCACTTCTTCTTGTCATACGGGATTGACATCAATAAATAAAAGAATCATACAAACAGTTCATGATAATAGTCACACGAATTAAACGTTTATTATAATTATAAATTATTTCTCAGTCTTTAAGAGCTGTCACAATGACATCATGCTCACAGCGTTAGCATTGATCTCAAACACGGTATAACGTGCACATTTGGAGCAATAACACGATCGCTTGGGGTTGAATTCCTTACCTTAGTAGTGAATTTGATGCTACAACAGAATAGCTCTGTCTGACTGCTCGTATACACCAGGTCGCCATCTTTCCACTCCGTCAAATGAACTATACAGTGCTGTACACACACACACACACGCCGATGGGCCACACGAACTTTCTGGCTGCAGCGTCACGGGCTCTGAACCAATCCGCAGTGGGTATGAGGAACTCCCTAGTCAATTCATCCAATCAACATTAAGAGTAGAGAATGACGCTCATAGAGTGTTTGGTTGAGGTGAAAGTTAAAGGTGAAAACTTGGCATGTGATGGTGATGAAGGACAGTTTTTGGATAACTTATTGGCCTGGCCTCCTGTCCTGTAGGTATAAACATGACAATTAAGCATTATAAGAATGGATGACTGGCGATGATGCTCTCGTCATCACAATGAGGTCACAGGCAGTCAGCCCCTCAGCCATGCCCAAATATGGAATTCATCATGATGTCACAGTCACAGTCATGTCTGAGAGGAAACTGAGAAGTGCTGCACTTCTGGGAAGACTAGACGTCAGACTCAAATTGTAAGTAAAAAGTAATTTTCATTATGAACAATATACTGTCGTAGTAGCACCCTCTCCTGTGCAAATTTAAATATTGCACACAGTTTTGACTGAGTGACATAACCTACTGTAATACAAGTGAAACAAACCCAAATGAGCAACAAACAAACCAATTTAACTATTTAAGCAACAATATTAAGCCCAAATAAGCAACGACACTTTAGAAACACGCCCAAATAAGCAACCACACTTTAGAAAATCATTTTAATGTTTTTCTGCTTATAGCAGGGGTTCCCGCACTTTTTTGACTTGAGAGCTACTTTCAAAATGACCAGCGCAACAAGGTCTAGATACTCTATAGTCTATACCCACCCAAAAAATATTATATCATTGCTGAAAATAGAATAGCGGCGCTGGTGTTACATAAGACAAACGCACTTGGAATGGGGAATAGAGGGTGGAAATGGAATAGGTACTGTTGTAATGTGTTGTGTCTAACTTTGTAATGCTACTGACGTTTGTGCGCTTGAAAACAAAGTATTGCATTGTGGGTTTGAGCTGACAGGCCCTATTTGATGTTAATCAATGAAGTCACCTTAATTAAAGTAGCAGATGCCTTTTTTTAAAATCATATATATTTTTTGGGCCATGTCACGAAGATCTACCTTTGCCTTTCTGATCTACTGGTGCCTTAGTTTTGGGCACCCCTGGCTTATAGCATTTGTTTATTGTTTCTATTTTCTGGGTCCCAGCCATCACAGATTTAGTTCTTTCTACCTGATTTAATCACTTTCATGGTTTTGTTACCAGACTGCCTAACCTCTCCGCAATCCTTGTTGCACACACACACACACACACACACACACACACACAACGTGCCCCCTAGGTTTGGGCACACTCGGCATCAGGTCCCGTGGAATGCTTGGGTGAGTTCCTGTGTGACAGTGTCATCGATGTTGTGTGACGAAGGTCCCTGAGGGTCAGGGGCTTGATTGAGTGGGATTTCACTCAAACTGGAAAATGGCTTATACTGCCCCCTGGGAAATTCCACAAATGAAAATCCAACAATGCAAAAAGTGTCATATAGCGTCTGCAGAATGACTGTTCCAGAGTATGTATTGTTCCTCCAAAGGGACATTGAGAATATGAAAGTAATGGGAATGAGGGTTTGTGCCGTACAGAACCAACCATGCACCTCTGTTTCATGCCCAGCAGGGTAACGCCTAAGCAATGCAATGTGTCACGGGGCAACCCGTGTCCTACCGTAAGGAGGAACGATGCATGCACATTGCACAGCTGCTTCCCAATGCATTCAACAGCCAGCTGGCTGGGAAGGCTGTTTAATAGTATGGGTGGTGTTGCACATGTTTTCCTTAGAGGGGTATCGGTATATATCTGAAGACATTTTCAACAGGAGGACTGAAAGAGTTTTAAATGTTTATTTATTGACACAAATGTGATTATTTGTGAGGTCACCTGTCTCTCCTCTGCAGTGCTGGCAAACCTGTTGATTGGATTAGGCCAGGCGAAAAAGTAGACTCGGAGTAGAGTCGCTGCTTCTTCGCCTGGAAAGGTGGTTCTGGCATCTGGTTAGGATGCCTCTCGGATGCCTCTCGGGCGTCTCCCTATAGGTAGGTCAGGATGCCTAGGATGGTTAGGATGCCTCTCGGGCGTCTCCCTATAGGTAGGTCCTCGAGGCACGTCCCACTGGGGCAGACCAAGGCCGCATTTGGAGGAAACACATCGACTCACTGGCCTTGGAACGTCTCGGGATCCCCCAGGAGGAAGTCGCTAACGTTAATTGGAGTGTTGATTTGGCCAGTCTTATTTATTTTTGAACTATTATTTTGCCCTGGAAACACTGAATTAACCTGCACTGCAGTGCACTGGCGAGGTAAATAAAATACAAAAGCATTTTTGGAGCCTTGGCCACTCAGTCAACTTTACACAATTCATCCAATAAGGCCTCTGATCCTGCTCTCTGTGATATAGATAGAAATATAATTGAATAAATAATGGAATAATAGATCTATTATTTATAATAATAGAATAAACCTCCAATTAAGTGCATTTTTTTACTAGTTGTATGTCTACTTATATCTGTCTTGTGTTGAATCATACTGTAACTGCAGTACTTAATGACTTAATGACTGATGAGAAATTTCCCATTTCTCATCAGTGATTTTCATTCTTCAGGCAATGATTGATTCTTGTTTTTATTGCGACCACAGGTCGCATTTACTGTGAAAACGTGCATTTCCAGTCAGTCAGTCCGTCCGTCTGTCCGTCCGTCTGTCCGTCCGTACTTCCGTCCGTACTTCCGTCCGTCCGTCCTGTATATGGTCATGCCTCGTGACATCACGTGACATCATCAGGGATGGAGATGTCCCTGATGTCATCATGACGGCCATATATGGGAATGCCCATATATATATGGAGATCCATGATGTCATCAATATTGGCCAGCAACTCTACATCTGACCTCAAACCCTTAGAGTTGACCTGTTATGACATTCCATTATGTTGATCCTTACCCATCCGTCCTTCCTCTTCGATGTCTCCCTTTTGACCGATACCTGTCCATTCAAAGTTCAAACTCTAGACGGGCCCGCCCCAAAGTTATTAGTGCAGCCGTGCCCGGCAGCCGGTGAAAACTAGAGTTCTCAACAGGCCCGAAAATTAAGGCCCGGCCCTACCTGGGGCCTCATCAAACCCTGTACACATGCCCCCACTGCCGCCCTTAGATCTCCATATATGGAGCTGACCTGTTCTGACATTCCATATGTTGATCTGACCTCATCAAACCCTGTACACTCAACACATGCTCCTTATATGGCCAGTACGGAATTCATTCCATATGTTGATCTGACCCCCAATGCCAAAGCAGCAGCACTCGCCCAGCAGTCTGCCGTCACCCAGGTGGATGCGTGCAACCGGAAATGCAGAGTACCCCTTCCACCCATCTGTCTGGGTCCCTTTTATGCCCATATATGGAGATTTCTGTATGTTTCTCTCTGTGTTGCTTTATTCCTACACTGTATTATGGAGTTCTGTGTCAGGCATGCCCAAATATGAAGTGTTGTGATGTCAGAACAAGTGAGCATATGGAGTTCTGTGTCAGGCATGCCCAAATATGGAGTGTTGTGATGTCAGAACAGGCCAGCTCCATATATGGACCGTGGGCATGGGGACCTGTCCAGAGCCCGGACAGAGGCCTTTTGGGGCGGTTCTGGACAACCGTGGGTCCGACCGACTCGACACCGGGCACTGCACTCCCTGTGGACGCACGCACGCACATGCCCGCACGTCGAATTTGAAGTCGGTGGGGAGAACGGTTCTCGAGTTACGTGGATTTCAGACGGGTACACTTGGTGCATTTATAGTTAGATATAAATGGATAGAAGATGCAAAACATCATAGAGGAGCTATATTCTTACAAAGTGCATGACTAATGCAAATTTCACACTCCACCGGAGCAAGTAAATGTATTCCAACAGTGGAATCCCATCATTTAAATTGCCATTCAGTTATTACTTATTTTTATTGAACGTTGTGAAAGGGGGAAATTAAATGTTTTAAATCATTTCTGTGGCTATTAATGCAGGGGTATATGACAAGGTATTAGATTCTAAGACCTTGTCATATACCCCTGCATTAATGGCCACAGAAAGCACTACAGGTCATGTTGCCCAAGGGACATGCCCACTTTGCCCAAAAAGTCAATTGTCCATTATAAAATTACAGGCACATTTTGAATTACTGTTCAATGCAACATTTTTCTGGGGCTGTGTGATTAAAATAAATAAAAAGTCATACCTCAATTTGTATTCCAAATACCTATGCTAGCTATGAATATGGGTTCCAACTCGTTATTTTATTTTTGTTATTTTTAAGTGTATATATATATATAGCAACAGTGAAAACAACACATTATCGGTAAACACTGCTCTTATTTTACATTACACAGACCTAGAAGACTTGTGTTGTGTTTCAAGCACTTGCCCCGTCGCCATCGGGCAACCTGAAAGCAAACTCTACCTGCCCGAACGTCAGGGGCAGGTGGGCAACCCATAGTGTTTTATTTACCTGCCAGGGGCAGGTTGTCAACCCTTAGTGTTTTATTTACCTGCCAGGGGCAGGTGGGCAACCCTTAGTGTCAATCTGTGTTGTTTTCGTCGACTAAAACTAAGACGAAAAATGTTCGACTACCTTTTTTCACTGACGGAAACTAAATGGAAACTAAATGAAAACTAAGCTACAATGACTAAGACTAAATCTACTGACAATTTCGTCGACAAATACAAACTAGACTAAAATGTTAGGAAGGGACTAGTGGACAACTGGACAACGGTAAGTCATTTTACACTTTGTTACATGCTGAAAATAGCATGTAACCAAGCTTGTAGATCGGCTATTTTCAGCAAGTGTAAAAATAGTCATTATGATGGCACTGCCAAATACATTTTAGTCGACTAAATCAACTGTAGATTTAGTCGACTAAAATCGTATGATATTTAGTCGACTAAAACTAGACTGACACTAAAACATTCCAGGTGACTAAAATGTGACTGAAACTAAATAAACTATTGAAGAGACTATGACTAAAACTAAAATCAAAATGTGCTGCCAAAAACCACACCGGTGTCAATGCCTGTAATGTGCATGCTCAGATTTACCTGCAAAAGTTTGAAAGCCTTGTTTTTCTTTTTCAAACAACCAGGCGACATGTTGCAAAACAGCACCCAAGCAGGGGCGCCTAGCCAAAGGAGACAGGAGGTGCGACATGCGTGCGCTTCCACACTCAACTGTTGCCCGTTGGAGTTGTTCGGATCGAGGGACATCAACTGACATGGTGAGTAGTCTAAGCTTCATAGTTGGCCACTGCAATGTTATAATCATTATAGCTTTTATTAATAATAAAGACATAAAGAGACACACACACACACACACACACACACACACACACATGACACACACACACACACACACACTTTATACTAATATTTGCCTGAATATGCAAACCTGGGCATAGACTAGTGTACATCGTCGGAGTGGATGTGTCTGTGATGATGTTGTTTTAACATGCATTATGCCGTACCAAAGGACAGTGAAGTGTGGGTCTGTGATGTCTGTTGCTCTGTCTGTGATGTCTGTTGCTGTGTGTCTGTGATGTCTAGCTGTTGCATGAGTCGCAGACACAAGTTGTGTGCCCACTTGATATGGGATGACGGCTGGGACAGGGGCGACTTGTTTGGGTGGGGGACACAAGTGGTGGAAAAAGGACTCAAATTCTTTTTGCTTAAGTAAAAGTATCAAATATTAATATGCAGAATGTCTCACTTCATAAGTTTTCAAATGTCTGAAATGTGTAGCATATCTACAAACTCAACACGGGACGTGTTTTACTAACATGGAGTCATGGACTATTATTAATGTTATCTTTTTTTAAACGGCCCCTAGATGTGTCACAGACTAGACTACATTTTTTGGGGAGCGTTCTACCCATTGCTGGCTGTCTGAATAAAAAACAAAACAAAAAAAGGTAATTAAAACTTTGACATATTATTGCTTAAATGGATTTTTAAATGGTTATTATAATTGATTCAGTCACTCATTCATTCACTGACAAGAACTGACAACAAATACCTTATGCATCCAGTGGCTATATAATTTAATTGGCCTCTATCTATGCAGTGAAAATAACCCATGTATTTATACTTATTCTCAAGGAATTTGTGTTTCTTATATGAAAACAAGTGTTTTAAGCCATCACCTCTTGATATTTCCGCTGTCATCCCAACATTTGTTCTAAATCTAAATAACTCTTTGCGGCTTGCACCGCCTTCAAATCCAGTTGAAGTACACGGTGTAATTCAGACTCTGTTTATCTGCATTGTTTGCTTGCTCATATAGACAATACAGATTGTGCAGACTCATTGGAGACTACAATCTGTACTCCTGTGTCCTTGTTGGCACTCTTTGCACCACAACTGCTCTTGCATGCACCGCCTCAACAGCAGTATCAAAATATTTAGATTTTAGCCCCAGTATAGGAGCTGCGATTTGAGGCAGTATTCTGGCTGAGGTCATGGAGGAAGCGCACACTCTACCATCTGTATTCCTTTGTGTGTGTTTGCTGATGTTTGTGGCCCTACTGCAGGAGGATGTCCTCCGGTGACGTTCAGGACTAGGCCAGATCACAGTCCATATGGAGATGATGTTTACACTTCCAGGACGTCTTCACCAGTTGAAATAATATAGCTTATTCTTGGCCAGATCTGACTAGTTATGATATGACTTAAGTTGATCTGGCCTCGATCGGACTCTCAGCTGATTCATCCAGGGACCCACACAGCATAAATGGCCCCTGTGTGGGGCTGTCCATTAGTCCAATGGCCCATTATTCTGAGTCCCGAAGTACCAATAGTCTGTTCGTTGTAATGCGTGTCATCGGACCAATGGTACTTCGGAACAATGGGCTTCCATCAATACATTTAGTGAGCTCTTAAAATTATACAAGCTAATAATACAGCACTACCATCGCCTGTGATGGATAAAGTATATATTCAAATACTGGAGTATTCAAAAGGGCTAAAATAATCGGTGAACCAATATTATACAGCGCTTGCTCCATGCACTATACCACCCCTCTATAGCGCTTTGCAGTCCCGCCCCCTCCCGAGGACCAGAAGTGAATTCCCCGTTCATTTTCAAAAAGTATTTATATAAAGACGTTTACACCGCGGACAAAGCCAACTCGTAAACAAGTGTAAACAAGTGTAATGCTTAATTGGGTCGTCCACTCACAGTTAACAGTCTTTGTATTGAGTTTGTGCTTGAAATGTACTGTAATTCTGCAAACTGTTAATAGAAAGCACGTTG
This sequence comes from Electrona antarctica, assembly GCF_951216825.1. Classification (NCBI taxonomy): domain Eukaryota; kingdom Metazoa; phylum Chordata; class Actinopteri; order Myctophiformes; family Myctophidae; genus Electrona; species Electrona antarctica. Next base: position 28,310,445 of record NC_136802.1, on the reverse strand, counting down.
GCTGGGGCAGGCTACTTCAGTTACAGTTCTGTATTGCCCTATAAACCATATAGATTCACTTTATACCTGGTACTTTCTCACACACACACACACGCACACACTTTTTTGTGCCGAGGAGACATCTGACCATCACTAACGCTGCTGACCTATGGGTTGATCCAACTTCTTCCTATAATTGGATAGGAGGAGGTGGGACAGAGAACTAATGGGATTAAACATGAGCTTTGACCTATAATCACAGGCACGTCACCAAAATACAAACGGCTTTTATTTCTCTTTCAGGCCAGCTACAGCTGCGACTATGGAGGTTAATTTCTCTTAGCATTAAGAATAGGTTTGTGTAGCCTTTTATGCACCTGATTTCAGCAAAGTATATAGGCTAGCCGCTATACCAATTCAAATAAATAATGTAATTTACATTGTAGTTGAATTTTAGGTGAGGCAGGCTACAAAAATGTTTAATGACATTAGATAAACTTTTAGTTACTACCTTTAGTGACTCCTCTGGTGGCAGGGTATCCTCTTAGACCAATGACATTTACAAATGTGATGGGTCGCTAGGGCATTAAGCAACTAGTCGACTATTCAACTAGTCGACTAGTTAGTACTAGTTGATTTTGTAGGCATCAAGATCAGGTTATAGTATAGATTATAGTTATAGACAGTCACCAATGTACACAGTTTAAATGTACAAATATCTATTTCCAAAAAATGATAGGTATTTATATTTATTTCCAAAACATGATGGGTAGTTAAACAACTAGTCAACTAGTCGACTAGTAAACTAACTAGGCAACTAGTCAACTAGTAAAAATGACTAGAAGTGAATGCCCTATGGGTCGCACTCACTGACAAGAGTGAGTTAACCTTTTAATTCTTATGTGTTTACAATGGACAGCCCTTCATTGTAAAGACATATGTGTGTGACCCATCACTTTTGTAAACAATATTGACGTTGAATATGATGCCTATTGTTCCCAAGCCATTTACAATTTAGGCATTTAGCAGACTAATCCAAAGCGATTTACAAAAAGCAAAAACAACACAAGGTAATTAATACATCGAATACATAGATACATCTAGGATCATGAGGAAACTAAGAACCTAGAATGCTATGCTATATCAATAATGACCGGGCATCTGTCTACATAACATTTTATCTATTTTAGCCTTTGCATAAAGGTCCTTTCAAACGTGAAGCGATTTAACACGCCTATAGTTCGTTTTCAATGAGACCTGTGTTTTTGCGCGGAGCACAGGGGAGCAGTCGCAGTGCAAACGCAAGCGTATTTACGCGAGCGCGGTCCCGTGAATTTGTTGCATGCGTGCTCATTTCGTGCACACGCCCACGACTCACCAGACCTGGATTCTGTTTAGCTTATTTTTTTTTTTACGCTTACGTTGTTGCGCCCCTCGTCGTTGATCCAGGCAACAACACCTGCGTTCCTCGCTTCCCGTTTGAAAGGCCCTTAAGGCTGAAAGGCCTCGAGGCTAGGGCAAGTGCACGTGACCCCATAGGTCAGGAGGCAGGGGCCTATCTCATGTTCCCATAATATCAGGCAGCTTGATGTACAAGAACACCCTGGCCTGGTCATGACATGCCGCAGGGACATTGGCTTTAAATTAACATTCTAAGAAGAATTGAATTGAATTGAAGAAGATTCTCTGTAATTATGTCATATTCATTATATTCATTGGGTTAACATGGGGACACTCAAATCCTGTGTGTCAATTTAGCGAAATGTACCGTACATCGTCCTCCCTGGAATGTAAACATTAAACATACTGTATAATATAGGCTACGGTGTATATGCAGTATAGGCTGTAAGTCAGTGGTTCCCAAAGTGGGGTCCGGGGACCCCCAGGGGTCCTTGAGGGAGTTCCAGGGGGTACCCAGCTAAATGATAGTTTGGAACCAAATGGACCCTTATGGGTCTGTAACTTATGGGAGTGTACAAATGGAACCAAATGGACCCTAACAGGTCCATTTGTTTCCATTTGTACACTCTGAGTTACATTAAAGGGATAGTTTAAGATAGATAATGCAGCTTTTTAATTGATTGGCCGAGTCCTGTGGTGGGAGTTCTGCTCTGCTTTTGGTGAAATATTAAGTAGTTCCGGTCATTTTGTGGGGGGCACAGGGGGCCATGCATTAAAAGTAAATTAATCCACAAAACTTACGTTTTGTATTGTTGACCTATTTCTAAAATATTAGTGCTTTATATGAACTTTTGTTCATTTTTGACCCCTCTATCACACATGTTTTTTGTGTCCATATCCATATCACTACGCCCGAAAAATAGTTCCATGTGATGGAGGGGTCAGAGTTAAACGAAAGTTGCACTAATATTTTTTGCGTTAAGTTGCGCACAGGTGGTGAAAAACAACCATGCTGTTTTCGTGCTCATACACAGCCAGCCAGGGACCCACCCAGCTACCCAGCCACCCACACACATAGCTCCGTAAGGGAGTGGTTGCACCACTCAAAAAATGGGGGTCTGTAGATTAATATGCATGTCAAACTGGGGGTCCTTGAAATTAAACGGGTTGAGAATCATTGCTAGAGCCCTCAAAATCTTCTCTTATGGGGGTCCCTGGCATATATTTTTCAAATGGGGGTCCGCAGGCTCATTAGTGTCAATTTGGGAATGTGTTCTTAAATTATCATACTCGTGTGAAGTGAGCGGTGTCTTTGATGAGTTGATCGTGACATGACGTCATAGCAATTTATTTTGCATTTTACTTGAATATGGCAACGTAAACGTATGTTTTCTCATGCCAATAAAGCTAATTTGAATTGAATGGGAATTGTTTGTGTGGGGGGAGGATAATGTGGCATAGACATACTGTACACACAAAGACACGCGTTGGAGCGATTATAGCACTGCTCAAAAATAAACTCTATATATATTCTGATAGTGATCATTCAATATTCTGATAGTAATCATTTATTCAGTATCAGGGGTCTCGTCCTCCCCATCTCTCCAGCTCTTTTTAGTAAACAGAAAAATACATTTTCAGGTGCCGGTGTTGAGACCAATCCCATCAGGAGAGAAAACACATTCTTTTATCAGCTTGAATTTTATAGTAATTTCAGTTCCAATCTAGTCTGCTCTTTTTTTGTATTTTTGTTTCATCAATTCCAATTTCACTTGTTTATCCTGGGTGGCTGTGTGAGTTCTATATCTCCTGATGGGATGGAAATGTCATCCCGACCTTGAATAGGCTGTAGTTCAGTGTTGTTTTTGTCGAATAAAACTAAGTCGAAAAATGTTCGTCGACTACCTTTTTTTTTCACTGACAAACTACATGGAAACTAAATGAAAACTAAGCTATGATGACTAAGACTAAATGTATTGACAATTTCGTCAACAGATACTAGACTAAAATGTTAGGAAGGGACTAGTGCAGGGCTATTCAACTGGCGGCCCGCGGGCCAGATCCGGCCCGCCAAGCAAGTTGGACCGGCCCGCGTAAGATTTCCAAAAAGAAGAAAAAAAAAAAAAAAAAAACATTTTTTTTTTTTTTTTAATATATAAATTGTTATGTTACTTATTTACTTATTATACCGGAATGGTCGGAACAACCACATACGTTCGCCATATGTACACAGACATAATAATCATAATTCTATATAGGCCTATCCGACATGTTCAGGCGGTAAAATAGCATGTTAAACACCGTCTGGGAAGGTAGGTGGCGCCGTGGCGGTATGCAGTGCCATGCACCCAAACGAAAGAAGAAAAAGAACGCTCCGAGCTCTCCTTCCTGCACGTGAAATCAAATGAAAACAAACATTGCATCCCACCCGGCTCGCTCCCACTGGTGTGGTGTGTAGTGTGTGTACTAGTGTAACCATGTCGCTATCGAAATTGAAAAAGAGAAAAGTTGATTCAGAAAATCGCCAGTTTAATAACGAGTGGACCGAGAAATATGCATACATTGAAACTCCCGAGGGCAAACCAATGTGTTTGCTCTGCAACCAAATCAACGCTGTTGCAAAGGAGTATAACCTGCGGAGGCACTTCAACACAACTCATGACAAGTTTGATGCAAACTATCCACCAGGTTCAGATATGCGCAAGGAAAGGATAAAAAAGCTGTCTGAAAGTTACGATAAAACACGGCGTAACTTCACTCGGGCCTGCACAGTACAGGAGAAAGCAACTGCAGCATCTCTCCGTGTGGCATGGATCCTTGGCAAAAAGAAAAAACCATTCACAGATGCTGAGATGATAAAAGAATGCATGCTGGCCGCTGTTGAGGAGGTGGTAACGGAGGATAAAGTGAGAGAGCAAGTGATGGCCTCTATCAAGTCAATACCCATGTCGGATACAACAACAGCGAGAAGGATAGATATTTTAGCCACAGACGTCTTTGAAACTCTTTTGGGTCAATTGAGGAAAGCTGCTGTAATATCGCTGGCTGCGGACGAGTCCACAGATAACTCCGACATAGCTCAGCTGTGTTTATTTGTGCGTTTTTTCGATGGTGACGTTTTCAGAGAGGACATCCTGGGACTAATACCTCTGGAAGGACAGACAACTGGTGAAATCGTGTTCAACAAAATTGTTGCTTTTTTCAAAGACAACAAGCTTAATTTGGAGCAAGTTAACATGCTGGTTACAGACGGTGCTCCATCTATGGCGGGGAGCATCAAAGGCCTGGCTGCACGACTGCGTGCCATCGCACCGAGGATGAAATCACTCCACTGCTTGATCCACCAGAGCGTTCTGTGCGCCCGACTCAGTGGTGAGTTGAAAGATACAATGGACTCCGTTATGGCCATGATTAACTTTGTCAGAGCGACCTCCATTCTTCAACACAGACTGTTTCGTCAACTACTTGAGGATATGTCAGCTGATCATAGTGATTTACTGTTACATAATGACGTTCGGTGGTTAAGCAAGGGCAATGCGCTCAAGAGAGTATGTGACCTCAGGAAGGAAATTATAACATTTCTCCGTGACTCCAAGCAGAAGAAAGCCAACACGTTTCTGTCGCTAATGTTGGATGATGGGTTTGTGTCCAATATGTGCTTTTTAAGCGACATATTTCATCATTTGAATCATCTTAATCTGGGACTGCAGGGTAGAAATAAAACAGTTGTTGATATTGTTGAAAGTCTAACTGCATTTCAAACGAAACTAGTTCTTTTCTCATCTGATCTCACTGACAGAATGCTCCAATTTCCCACACTTTGTAACCTGATCAAGTCATCAACAAGTAAAGTCAAGCCAAAAGTCACTCAATTAATGACAGATTTCATTGCTAAATTGAGGGAAAACTTTGCAAGACGATTTGATGAATTTGACATGCCCAGAGAATTGATGGATTTTGTGAGAAACCCGTTTGCCAATGTAGCTGCTATTTCCACAAAAGGACAAGAGTTCCTTGCATCACTTCACATTGATGAAGGTCCCCTGCAGCTTGAAATAATTGACATGCAAGCATCTTCTGCTCTGAAGCAGGCTCTTGAGAATGAATCCACCACAACATTTTGGACAAAGTGTATTCATGTCAACACATTCCCCAACATAAGAAAGCTGGCAATATCTGTGCTAACAATGTTTGGCTCAACATACACCTGTGAATCCAGCTTCTCTCACATGAATGCCATTAAAACAAACAACCGTGCCTCCTTGACAAATGAGCATTTGCATCACTGTTTGCGGGTAGCCCTCACTTCCTATGAACCCTCTTTCTCTTCCATTGCCCAGTCAAGGAAGTGCAATCTCTCTCATTAGTTGTGTGTATGTAGGCTAGGCCTGTCTGCCCCTGCCCCCCCTGATGTTTGAGAGATATTAAGAGTGGACAATAAGATGCTGTGATTTGCTGTTGTTGCACAGACATGAAGCACTTTTTCTCAGCACTTAGTGCTCAGCTGCACTATAAATTTGTTTTTGTTCAAGTGTTAGAATGTTCAGATGCACATCATGCACTTGTTTATTTGCAGTTGCACATAAATGAAGCACTTTTTTTGAAAAGTATACTACTTTTGCAATGTAGTTAAATAAAAGTTGTGAAAATGTGGTTGCGTGTTGTGTCAAGTGTACATATATTCATAGCACGGGGGAGGCGCCGTGGCAGTCCGGCCCCCGGCCCCTTGGGTTTCTGACAATGTGGCCCCCTGAACAATTTAGTTGAATAGCCCTGGACTAGTGGATAAGAGATCCAGTATACAGTATGTTATTTTACACTTGGTTGCATGCTGAAAATAGCTGATCTACAAGCTCACAGCGCGTTGTGAGCATGTAGATTGGCTATTTTTAGCAAGTGTAAAATCAGTCATTACGACGGCATCAAGGCCCGCCAAAATACATTTTTGTCGACTAAATCAACTGCAGATTTAGTGGACTAAAATCTTAAATGACTGGACTAAATGAAAACTATTCAAGAGACTATAACTAAAACTAAAATCAAAATTTGCTGCCAAAAACAACAATGCTGTAGTTTCTGTTCACTAAAGAGATGGATAGAGAGCATGGATAACTTGTCACATGTCAAGTTTTCAAATCTATTAAAATATTTTGAAAATAGCAAATCTACAAGCTCATAATGCATTGTGAGCTTGTAGATCGGCTATTTTCAAAAGGCCGGAAAGGGCTGAAGTGGTTTGTGTATGTTATATGTTATAATAATCAAAATCTACAAAGTAACTAGTAACTAAAGTTTTCAAATAAATGTAATGGGGTAAAAGTACAATATCTGCCTCTGAGATGTAGTGGAGTAGAAGTAAAAGTACTGGAAATTGGAAATACTCAAGTAAAGTACAAATTGTACTTAAAGGGGCATTCCACTCATTTTCAACATTTTACTATGTCAATAATATACCTTTTAGAGCTGGGGGAAAAGTCCCCCCATTCTGTGTTTCCTAGAACTGTAAGTATGAAAGAAATCATTAACAAGGTGAAACATCTTGATGACATCAAGATGTGTTTCACCATGTTAATGATTTATTATTTAAGTTGTTGTGTAATTAATCTAAAATATATGTGTATTTATTTTTATTACATTATGGCAAATAATGAACTTTTTCAGATTATTCTAATTAGTTGGGATGGACCTGTATATCTTTAGCTGTTGAGAGTGTAAAATTAAACCAAATGGACCCTTTCATTTTGCGCTCTCGTGAGTTAAACTAGCTATTGTTAAAACTATTGCTATTTGCATTACTTAATGTAGTGTAGGCCTACAAGAAGTTTACACCTAGAGAATGTAGAAGAATTGTCATTTTGATCGTTTGTGTCATGAACTCACACAGACACTTGTGCTCTCTTTGGCTTCAGTCCTTTATATGAGATAATCAATGAAATAGGTAGCTGGTATATCCCTGCCAAGGCTACTGCAAGGTGGTAATCACTTGAGTCAAATTGACACTAATTGCATTCAGCATGTTCAGCACAGTTTGCCTGTTATCATTATATGGTACCAAACATCCAGATACAGCATGGAATTGTGGACAAAATCTTATCCAACGACAACAATATATTCTTTAGTTTTAGGTCTGAGAGGCTAAATCTCAATGGTCCGTGGCTCGAATGCCGAATATATAATGGGCCTTTTATATGAAAAGGGTTGAAAACCACTGAAACAATTCTATTTTAGAGCACCTTCCAACTCCAGTCGACTGTAAGCCCGAGTGTGCCGCCAGATGGCACCAGTGCAGCGGCGTTTGTGTTTGTGTCAACCCCTGGGTTGGCACGCAGACGAGAGCGCGTTGTTTCCCCATGGATCCACTCCCTCTCCCTCCCTCCTCCTCTGTCTCTCTCCGTCTCTCTCTCTCCTTGACACGGCGTACACTGCCGTACAGTACAGTTGATCTATGTCTCTCGACTCTCTCTCTTTCTCTCGGCGGCGTACACACGGACAGTAGATCCATCTATCTATCTATCTCCTGCTCGCTTCGGCAGTCTCTCAATCAAAGTGTCCAGCGATCTTAGAGCGCTACACCTACCACCACCATGGCGCGATCATCAAGCACGTTACCTTTGCGCCCCAACATCAACGGCACCGTCTGCGCGCACCACGACCCGCTACGCGGCGTGGTCGTGGTGATGATCGCCCTGGCTTGGATCATGTCACTGACGGTCACCGCCGTGCGCTGTGATGACAGCTGGGTTTTAAACCGGATCGGCGGCGGCGGTGCTGGGGGAGAGGACGATCGGGGCTCCCCGCCGCTGGGTGTGACGGACGCCGGAGATGGCGAGGTGGTGGTGGGCGGCGTGGAGGTGGAGGACTACTGGCCGCCCCCTGGCCGGTTCAGGAGAGCCCTCATGTCCCGGGACAAGCTGTCCCTGCTCAGTAGCAGCTCCTTCGTGCTCCGAGGGGACGCCACGCACAACCAGGCAATGGTGCACTGGACGGGGGAGAACAGCAGCGTGAGTAACAAGCAAGCACTAGACTATCATCTCATCTCTCTCTCTCCCCCCAAATATCCTCATCATAGCTCGCACTGTGCGAGTAACATGTGCACACTGACACGACGCACACATCCATCAGTGTGTACTTTCGCGGCATCATTCATTCATTCATCCCCATCCCCTGGAATCTTGTTTTTACGCATTTAAGAGTTGCAAGCTTTCATGCAATACGCCATCATGCTGTTCAGCACAGCATCACATTTGATTTGAAAGAGGACAGCCCTGAATGTGTGTTTTGTTGTTTGTTGGTAGGCTACATCAGTATAGGTTGTGAACTTGTGCCCCCCCCCCCCCACACACACACACACACACACAGTGTTGTTTGGAGACGGGGGCGCGCTGCGCTCTCACCGCTCTGTTCTTTGGCTATTAGAAGTGTCTACTTGTCTCTAAATGTTTTTGATGAATTGAACAAGGTGGACCCTCTTGTAAACAAGTGTACTGCTTTATTGGGTCGTCCACTCACAGTTAACAGTCTTTGCATTGAGTTGTGCTTGAAATGTACTGTAATTCTGCAAACTGTTAATAAATATTTCAATCAACATCAATCAATCAATCAATCCAAGAGAGGCTTTTTGTCGACCCAATTAAGCGTGTCCGTCAGAGCCCCACGCGTCAGTGTTGATTATGTTGACTAATACTATGACAAATTAAAAATTAGAAAACTAAATGGAAACTAAATGAAAACTAAGCTATGATGACTAAAACTAAGACTAAATATATTGACAATTTCGCCAACAAATAAAAACTAGACTGAAATGTTAGGAAGGAACTAGTGGACAAGAGATCCAGCCTAAGTCATTTTATACTATGGTTGCATGCTGAAAATGGCAGATCTACAAGCTCACAACGCGTCGCAACTTAAGTGAGTTTGTAGATCAGCTATTTTCAGCAAGTGTAAAATCAGTCATTACGACGGCATCAAGGCCCGCCAAAATACATTTTAGTCGACTACATCAACTTGTAGATTTAGTCGACTACAATCTTATGATATTTAGTCGACTAAAACATTCCAGGTGACTCTAATGTGACTAAAACTAAATGAAAAGAGACTGACTAAAACTAAAACTAAAAATTTGCTGTCCAAATCAACACTGCCACGCAATGCGACCTCAACTCATGTCACATGAAGCAGAACGAATGACTAAAATATTGATGGAGCTTTCTGGACATGAATCTTTCAGTGCCGTTGCCTAGTGTTTAGGGACTGAAACACAACTCGGCGCGTTATGGAAATGAACAGCACTTTTTCATAGTGGCACGACATATGAACCCCAGTCAGCCAGTCAGTCAGCAGTGGTGGAAAGTAACTAAGTACATTTACTTAAGTACTGTACTTAAGTACAATTTTGAGGTATTTGTACTTTACTTGAGTATTTAAAATGTCCAGTACTTCTACTCTACTCCATCTCAGAGCCAAAATGTGTACTTTACTCCACTAGAATTATTTGAAAACTTTAGCTACTAGTTACTTTGGTGATTTAAATTTTGATTAGAAAACATACATTAACCACTTCAACCCTACACATTTCGGCCATTTGAAAATAGCCGATCTACAAGCTCACAATGCGTCGCGTAGCGACGCATTGTGAGCTTGTAGATCTGCTATTCTCAATAGATTTTGTACACATTTTGAACTTGTGAAATGGCACATTCTGCACAATGAGTACTTTTACTTTTAGTACTTTAAGTACACACTGACTGCCAGTCAGTGTGTGTGTGTGCGGGTCAAATGAGAGCAGTAAACAAGAGGGGTCTTTGTGATGCTATTGACATGTTGCACAAGGCAAGGGGTCTGTCTGGTAGTGTCTGGTGGAGACATCACTCCCCAAACCAAGACTTATTTCTGTCCATAGAAACGGTCCCAGCTAGGCTCCACTTCTAAACGGGAAACTCGAAATGGCCCATTCATTGTCAATGTTTGTGTTAGGACAAAATTTGGGTTACATCACGCACCAAAAGCTGGACATATAGGCCTCAAAAACAAACCCGTCTGAAGTGAGTGGTACTGTACTGTACTGTACTGTACTGTACTGTACTGTACTGTACTGTACTGTACTGTACTGTACTGTACTGTACTGTACTGTACTGTACAAGCCCCCCTCCCTGGCCTGCTGTGTGTGTCTGTGTGTTAGGCTGTGCAACAGTGACACTTGGTGGTGAACAAACGCTATAACGCTATTTTCGTGCTCGGCCAGACAGACCCTGGGGACACAGGGAAAGACCCAGGGACAGACAGACACAGGGACAGACCCAGGGACACACATAGCTGTCTATAGGAGTGGTTGCACCACTCAAAAAAACAGTAGGCTACAAGCCTTGAGTAAGAAGATAGCCTAGATGTCTAATTTTGCTCTACCCTTTTTATTTCTTATGTTTTGTCTAATAATTATCGACCAAATGGACCCTAGCGAGTCCATTTGGTTCCATTTGTACACTCGGCGTTAAATTAACATAGATTTTACAATATAAATGTTGTATGCTCCAGTGCCTGTCTGTGCTGCTGCACTGGAGCATACAACTTTCCCCTTGAGAAAAAAACCCTAAATAAAACATTACGATAAAAACGAATGGTAAATGAATGAACCATACGATTCAAAGTTTTTTTTAAGCGTAATTAAAAAAATTACAAGTGACGAGAAAATACTATAATTGTCCGTAGAAAATGACTTACATGCACTCCCGATGGACAGGAAGAAAACACTTGGGTGATATCCCAACAGGAAGTCCCCCTTAGTCCCGCCTCCTACATTGTGCAAGTGAAGAATAGGCAGCTCCCGGCAGGATCTGCCAGAATAATCTAGATGCAGCTGCGCGACATGAGTTTAGAGTTTTATTAGGATCCCCATTAGCTGGTGCATAGCAGCAGCTAATCTTCCTGGGGTCCACACGACTAATTAATTAGAGGGACATAGAGAGAGAGGAGTGTGTGTGTGTGTGTGTGTGTGTGTGTGTGTGTGTGTGTGTGTGTGTGTGTGTGTGCGTCAATATAACGAAGGTGCAGACGATCAGAAATCAGCAGAGTGATCGACGTTTGCGCTACTCTATGCCGAATTGAAGTGGACTCGGCCCCCCTACTAGAGGCTACTATAATAATAATAATAATGTGGATCTGATATTTTCATAAAAGTAAAAAAGAAAAGAATACTTTTGTACTTTTATGTACAAATTTGAATGGAGGACGTTTTAGTTTAATCTATCTGAGTACTTCTATCACCACTGCTCTCCAGTCAGCCATCCAGCGGGTCCGCGCGCGGGGCCCCTGCTCTTTGACTTCCCCTCAGTTAAACTTGGCAGGGGCCCCGCGGTAGGAAAAGGTCGACGGTGCAGCACAGTTCAGCCCCCACGCAGCCCTATAATAAAACGCAGACAAATGCTGCCATTCAGTTTGACTAAAGGGATGACATTTATGGATATTAAATGCCTGGCCTCCGCTTCCCTCCCATTTCACACATGTCACATGAGGCAGGATTTGTCGGTTGGACAAGAGGCCCTCTAGAATAGAGGAGTTCATCTTCGTATAGGACTGCAGGGCCACCTGAGTGTAGCTGTTAAGTCAGAGCATGTGCCTTTTAATGCAGAAGGTTGTGGGTTTGAACCCGCATGCCTGGGCTCGGGTGGACGTCGTTGTTTTTGGCAGCAAATTTCGATTGTAGTTTTAGTCAGTCTTTTTTGAATAGTTTTAATTTAGTTTTAGTAGTCACATTTTAGTCACCTGTTATGTTTTAGTGTTTAGTCTAGTTCCAGTCAACTAAATATCATAAGATTTTAGTCAACTAAATCTACAGTTGATTTAGTCGACTAAAATGTATTTTGGTGGGCCTTGATGCCGTCGTAATGACAGTTTTTATACTTGCTGAAAATAGCCGCTCTACAAGCTCACAACGCGTCGCAGCGCGACGTGTTGTGGGCTTGTAGATCTGCTATTTTCAGCATGCAACAAAGTGTAAAATGACTTCTACTGGATCTCTTGTCCACTAGTCCCTTCCTAACGTTTTAGTCTAGTTTTTATCTGTTGATGAAACTGTCAGTATATTTAGTCTTAGTTTTAGTCATCATAGTTTAGTTTCCATTTAGTTTTCGTCAGTGAAAAAAGGTAGTCGACGAACATTTTTTGTCTTAGTTTTAGTTCGACGAAATCAACACTGGTGCAGAGTCGCAATTCGTAACGCCAAATCAAAATGGCTTCAGATCTGAGCCATTAAGTCTTCTGAGGAGGCACATCTGATGCTTGTCCTGGACAATCAGTCTCACACTCTCCGGACATAAAAACAGATGATGACGATGTTTGTCGTATACTGCAAGTATGGAGTTTCTTAGGATATTATTCTATTACTATTGCTTAATCAAGTAATTGATCACATTATCACAAATAAATCGATATATATCATTTCAATCTTTGAATTGAATTCTTGAATCTTAGTTATATTCTTGAATCTTGAATTATTTGGGGGGCCCACTTGCAATATCCTGGCGGCCCACACACGTTGAGAACCCACTGCAGTAGAGTAGGACGTGTCATCTCTCCGATCAGGTGTTTCCCGTCGTTTGTCTCCCCGGTGGGAAGCAGAGTCCTATGTCATAACTTTGTTGAGTTTATCCTTGATTTGGTCAAGTATGGCTCAGAGGGGGAAATGGTGATCTGGCAGCCAGGCTGCCATTGCATACGTAACGTGTGTCCTTGAATATAGTGTAAAATGGTACTTTAGTGTGTTGTGACTTGTGAGAGTGTAGTGTGTGTGTGTGTGTGTGTGTGTGCGCTTCTATGTATGCAGATCATGTCTTCATTCTTTTGTTTTCATGGTCATGTGCAGCCATGCACATCTGATGCTGGCAAGCGTTCGGTGTGTGTGTGTGTGTGTGTGTGTGTGTGTGTGTGTGTGTGTGTGTGTGTCTTTGTGAGTGTCTGTGTGTGTGTGTGTGTGTGTGTGTGTCTGTGTGCCTGTGCGTAAGGTGTTGAGCTGTGTCGAATTTTCTGTATTAATATCCACATGTGATATACTGTACAGTGAGTGAAAGTAAAAGAGGGTGTGGCAGAGGATTACAAGGAGACACGAGAATGCTTGGATGCTCAGAACAATAGGATTGGTTGATATACTCGACAGACAGACAGACAGACAGATGGTCGCATCATGACGCATTGTGAGCTTGGAGATCTGCTAATTATGACTATCAAATAGCCAAAATAGGGTTTAAAGTGTTTAAACTGAACTATTGTTTTCCTCAACACACAAACTAGTGTTCTGAAGAGACACAGATATCTCTAATGATACAGTGATGTGTACTTCACTGTACAAAAAAATGTTTGAGAACCACTTCCTCCAAGCATATATACTATAATACTGTATGCAGCCATACATGTGCTCACACAAGAATGTGGGCACCAACTGCACACTATGCGTAAACGCATGCCCTTTCGATATCCACATACTGTACTACGGTATATTCCAGTCGTAGCCACACCTCATGCAAATGCCTATAACCTCCATACCTATCCACCCTGAAGCCATGCCGGTCCATGTGGCACAGGGCCACGCAACCAAGCATAACGAAGGGAGGCAGGCAGGCGACACTGTTGAAAGACCTCTCTTTGTGTGTGCCCCTCCATGTGTCACTCTCACTCCTTCATGTCTCTCACAACCTATGTCTCTCTTCCCATTTCTCTCTCTCTCTCTCTCTCTCTCAAGGGCCTTTCTCTCTATATCTGGTCAGCGGTGATGAATTGTGCGTGTCTGTGTGTGTGTGTGTGTGTGTGTGTGTGTGTGTGTGTGTGTGTGTGTGTGCGCGCGCTTGCGTTTACTGTGCTTGTGCGATTCTGAATGAGTTTTCTCGATTGTGGTACTTGCTCCTCGCCTTGGAGGACAGCAGAGTATAGGGTGAAAAAGGCCTTACCTAATGTGTCAGCATATACTCTACTGTAAAAAAGAAATGACAAATACACGTGACGTGGGTGTTTGTGCACGCGCGCGTGTGTGTGCGTGTGTGTGTATTTTTGCCATGTGGCTGGTGGCGTGGTCCCACAGTAGCGCAAGTGATTAACGAGCGACACACATAGGCGCTGACAGTCCAAAATACATGCCGCTCCCTCCCCTCCGCCACTGGGGAATCCTGGGTAATTTCTGCCACTTCCTGGTTTAAGAGCTCTCTGGGGGGGAGGGAGATGCAGGAGGACACAGAAATGTGTAATACAATATAAAAAGTACAGCTGTTTGTAGCACATGTGGAGCAGTGCATGGCAACGGCTTGTCCTTGTGGCCGTAATTGTCATCATGAACAGCATGTGGTCCTGGGCTACAGTGTTGATTTTGACAGCAACCTTTTGATTTGACAAACTAATACAAATACAAACTAAACTAAAATGTTAGGAAGGGACTAGTGGACAAAAGATCCACTATAAGTCATATTACAATTAGTTGCACGCTGAAAATAGTCGAACAGTCATGAGTTTATGATGGCATCAAGGCCCGACAAAATACATTTTGTTCGACTAAATCAACTGTAGATTTAGTCGACTAAAATCTTATGATATTTAGTCGACTAAAACTAGACTAACACTAAAACATTCCAGGTGACTAGTAAAATGTGACTAAAACCAAATGAAAACTATTTGAAAGACTACGACTAAAACTAAAATAAAAATTTGCTGCCAACAACAACACTGCTGGTCGAGTCATTCTGTCACGTGATCTGGTGGTGAAGACCCAATATTCACCCAACACTGCGTGATTTCATGCATATTATACAACAGGTCGTTTCGAGGAAGCAATCTGATTGGTTGAAACGGCCGTGGATCAAACCAGGACCATTCACCACCTAATCAAAACAAAGAATTCAGCTGCTCTGTTTTCCCAGAGTGCTAGCAAACTCGGTGGCTAGGCTAGCTAGTTTCTTGGGACATTTGTGGTCGTAGTGACTACAATCACAAACTGACACAAACATGACGTGACACTATAACAATGACTCGACAAGGACTGACTGTGGAACAAGACTAAATAATATACACATGTCGGGCTGATTACACACGAGAAACACCTGGGGAAGACAAGAACGTAGAACCAAAACAACTAGAACGTAACGTATAGAAATACGACACCTAGAGAAGCAAAGTCTGCGACTGTGGACAATGTTCCCGCACGCGCACGTGCGGGAACATACACACACACACACACACACACACACACTCTCTTTCTAGATCTCCCCGGGTCCTGACTTAATGCAAAAGGCATTTGTTCACGCTTGACATGCTAAACAGACAGTTAATTTGCTCTTTGGTCATTCCGTGGTGGAAAATTGTTTGCACATGTGAGAGGAAGAAGCCCTTCACGTCATTTATCTTGTCTCTCCTTGTTCGTCCTCCTTTGAAAAGAGCCTCACGCAAAAGAAAACGGCTGTAAATCTCCAGACCTCAGGTCTCCCTCCATTTCTTTTTAACCCTCACCTACCTCGCCTCCAACATGCTGGTATTCTTTCTCAAGCCTTTTGCCTACAAGGACATGCCAAACATAGCGAATATTTATGTCATCTAATTAAATGATTGATTTCTCTTTAACCAATTAAGAGGGGGGGGGGGGGGTGGACTGGAACAACATGTTTTCAGTTGGGGGTCGGCGGTCAATTATCTATAATATTTGAGGGGCCCTTGACATGAAATGGTTTGAGAACCACTGCTAGTGTCTTTGAGTGTACAGGGTTTGATGAGGTCTGGCGGCCATATATGTAGCGTGTCTTCAGTGTACAGGATTTGATGAGGCTCATATCAACGTAGGAAGTTTCAGAACAGGTCAGCTCCATATATGGAGATCTAAGGGTGGCAGCGGAGGCAGTGTCTTGAGTGTACAGGGTTTGATGAGTTTCGGGCCTGTTGAATGGACAGGCATCAGTAAAAAAGAGAGACATCGAAGAGGAAGGACGGGTGGGGAGGATCAACATATGGAATGTCTGAACAGGTCAGTTCCATATATGGAGATCTAAGGGTTTGAGGTCAGATGTAGAGTCGCTGGCCGGCTCCATATATGCAGATCTAGGTGACGATCCAGTCTTCTCTATGTATGGCTATCCAGGGTTTGATGAGGTCAGTGTGTCGTGATCTTCATATATGGAGACGGCCATATAGGGAGCATCGACCATATATGGTGGCGTGACGTGTCACAAGGGGTAACGGGCTGACGGACATATATGGTGGTGTGACATGACGGACGGACATGTTTTATAGGTTTTCATAATAATCTGCGACCTACGGTCACAATTATACTACATTAAAATTAATCATAAAAATTTGACATTCGGACATATGTGACCAAATTTGACTGAGGGACTGCCATTGGATTTTTTTGTATTCTCATGTGATATGAAAGCAGGGAATCATAGCTTCAAATTGACATATTGGTTGTTCAGTTTGACCCACCAGTTTTGGAGATATGGCTTATAGAGTAATGTCTTGCAGAAAACAGCGAGTTGAGAAAACAGGCTTGAAAGGTTCACTTCTGTGGTCTCTAACATTCTAACATTAACACCTAGCTACACGTTTAAGCATTTATTTGATATTATATATATAAGAGTCTGCCTGTGCTATTAACTCATTTTGGAGAAAAAAAAAAAGTTTTTCTGCTCTGGTGAAAAGTTGGAATTTGCACAATGGCAGGCTCTCAGTCAAATCTGGTCACATATGAGGTTCCTGCCCAACAGCAACGGTATATACCATAAATACGCGGTATACATTTAGTCACTGACAGGTGTTGATTGCTCAGCTCAGAGCAGGCGAGACGGGCCTCCCCCGCCTTTTTCTTTCTTCGCGTCCGAGTGTTTTCCAATGTCTCTGACAGTTTGAGCGCTGATGAATAGCAGCGTGCTAATTGGCTGAGACACGGCGAGATCACGGACAATCCGCGGGAAGCAGTCGAACTGTCTGGCACTGTGTGTGCGCGTGCGTGCGACTGTGCGTGTGCGCCACAGCACAGCGATGCCTCGCTAACAAGGTCTTGGTAAAGTAGTGAGCGTGACGCACTGCTGTATAGCATTGTTGTCTAATTAAGTGTTTAACGATGCCAAGAGGACCCTGGCTGCTAAATTCAAGTTCAAGTGTTTTGTTCGCCCCACTCTGTAAAGCTGAAACATTAAAACAAGTTCAGCCCAAATAGCCCCCTTTTTCAGACCTGAGGCCGATTCTAGTTCTCGCACTTTCAAGATGTTTCTGTAAAATGTTGGAAAAATAGCAGCTTCTACTGTATATCTGCTATTTTTGAGTGGTGTAAACCACTCCTACAACTGGCTTTGTTTGTCTGTCTGTCTGTCTGTCTGTCTGTCTGTCTGTCTGTCTGTCTGTCTGTCTGTGCAAAAGAAATGAGCATGGTTGATGCTGATTGGTTGATGCTGATTTCATTACGTCAGACATTACATCAGAACACAGCTGATCAGGCTATATAATACCTTACACCACGGGTGTGATTTTTGGAGTATAGGCGATGCAACAATCTAAAATGGCACGGATGCTTTCCCTGTTTTAATGGGCTACAGCAGTGGGTTTCAACCAGTGGTCCGGGGACCACCAGTGGTCTTTGAGGGGGTTCCAGGTGGTCCCCAGCTAAATGATGGAAGACTTTGGAAACCTAATGGACCCTTATTAGATCTTTAACTCTTGAGAGTGTAACGTGAAACCAAATGGACCCTTATGGGTCCATGTGGTCATTTTACACTCTCAAAGAGTATTGTTAAACATCTGTATTACTTGATTCATATAAGAAGTCTACACAATTAGAGAAGAGGCTAAATATCATCAAATGGTGGTCCGTGCGTGGCTCAAATGCCGAATAAATAATGGATCTTGACATGAAAAGGTTTGAAAACCATGTGGACTAGAGAAGTTCAATTATTATCTATATGACTCGCTCTCGTGTTACTGCGCCTCGTCTCCCTTTCCCTCCTCAACTCGGGGAGCTAGGCTAGAAACTGTCCCGGGATCAAATGACTGATTATAGTTGCGGGAGTGTCGGTCACCCGGCAACAGGCAAAACAGGCAGTTGGCAGCTGTTGGCACGTTGTGCCTGATTTATACATGGCTCCGCACTGTCCGCAGTCCGCACCATGCCGCACACACTCGCACAGTGGGGAAAAAAATGCCCATCCGCAAGAATTGCAGTTATTATATTAATTGTGTTAAAAACCTTTTACGCATGCAATTCTCCTCTCATAAGAGAACTAACACTTTCTATGAATTTCATGACTAATGTGAAACACACTGACTTCATCATTATACTTACTAGAATCTTTTTATTTTATTTCTTTGGTTCTCCAATGTTATCAGTATATATGCCCTTCTATGGTTTGCAAAAAAAACGATTCACTCAAATATCACGATTGTTTTATTACTTTTTTTATTATATATATATATATATATATATATATATTATTAATATATATATTATTAATATATATATATATTTTTTTTTAATGTTTTTTTTGCGGCTTTCGCCTTTATTTTATTTATTTTTTTATAGAGGGACAGACAGTAGGTTGACAGGAAATGGGGAGAGAGATGGGGGGAAGACATGCAGTAAAGGCCGTCGGGATCGGGAGTCGAACCCACGGCACACTGCCAGACTATTTTTTTTTTTTTTTTTTTTTTAAACTTTTTGTCCATAATATTGGTCTGATGATCGGCGGTTCTGGACAGCCACCTATCCTCTGAAGCTAGCGACGGTTCTTGAGACAATCATGTGAACATTCATAGGAGAATGATAGTTAGCACATTTGAAAGCATTTTATCACAGATGAACAGTCTGGTGAGACGTATAGGAGGACACTAGGCAGGAGGCAAACCATAGTCCTAGAGACCTCCCAGTGCCTGATGTCCCCCAAGAACACACAAGGCAGAGAGAGCTTCCTGCTAGTTCTGGCAGGGGAGAAAGGATGGATTATATTCGCATCTTTGATGTATTTACAAACTTAGGCTTCTAATATAATAAGGCTTCATAGAAAGTGTTATACCATGATGTGAACATTAAACTTTATTTAATGTTCCTCCTCTCTTCCTTCTCCTCGTGCAGTGTTGAAAGTGTCATGGTTGAAAGTTCCCCTTCTTTTTATTTTGGTTGCCCTGGCAACAGAGAGTGGAATTCTGTTGGGGTCTTCCAGTGGTCTGGTCATGTTCCTGAGCTGAATGCAGATTGGTGGTCGGTGCCTCTCTCAAGACCTGCATATTTCATCATATTTCTCAGCCATTTTCATGTGTTAACTTTGACCCATAATAAGAGGAGATTTGTGTTAGACATGTTGATCTGCTGTTGTTTTGAGCGGCGCTATTGCCGCTCCTATACTGTGTATATGCTCAGCTTTGTGTGTCTGTCCGTATACGCACGGAATGAGCTCAGCTGATTGGCTGAGCACGGAATGAGCTCAGCTGATTGGCTGAGCACGGAATGTGATGTATATGATGATTATAAGAGCGCCGCTGGCTTCACACAAGTGTGATTTTTTATTTTTTATTTTAATAGCTGCAGCATAAAATGGGGTTAAAGTGGTAAAACAGAATGCGTGCGTGCGTGCGTGCGTGCGTGCGTGCGCGTGCGTGTGTGGTGAAGCTGTGCGGTCACAGCAGGGTTCCACTATCACATCTCCACACTAACACATTCAAGAGATTGGATCTCCTCCAGACACTCTCTCTCTCTCACTCTCCCTCTTACACACATCTCGCTGCACTCCAAGGAATTTGATATTTCCAGTCTCTAGCCGTTGGCCTGTGATGCAAAAAATAACCTCACTCTACTGCGAAGCCCTTCTGCGTTTCTCACATCAACCCTCAGTAGGGCCTCGGCAATTAGGCGAAAGCATATCGAAACAGACATTTTAGAACCTCTTGCTAATATTAAAGATGGAGTGTGGTGATCTCTGTGTTTTGTCTTCCAGTTTTTCATGTGTTTATGAGGTGACAGTACTTCATTAGAGCCCTTGGTGTGGTTGTTATGTGCAATGATCTTAGAGTATATATTAATAGAGACGGCACCGGATTTCTCCTCCCATCCACTTGCATTAAGTTGCTCAAAAGCGCATGAGGCAAATTTCACTCAGGGTTTCCTCCGGGTGTCGTCTCTATTCATATATACTGTAAGGCAATAATGCCTTCCCTTTGTATTTAGGGTTTCTTCCTGGAGGCTGAAACCTTGACAGTCAAACGTCACGTGCCAATGAAAAAACATATAGTGACATCACAACATCATCCCCTCCCCTAACGCCTCCCCCTTTATCATACAACAACAGCTGTGGGTGCGGCTTCAGTTCAGGTGGATCCTGAACCACCAAAAGCATCACCACCCACCAGACAAACCAGGCATTTTTAATGAACTTTTGGGGGTGTCACGTAAAAGACATTTTAACAAATTCTGTACACCTTTTTTGAAAAACTGACTTTCTTTTTTCTCCCTGGAAATAAAAACGTCCGAGCCTAGTCAAACCCTAGTCAAGCACACAGACTTAAAATTTGTTTTTTGGCATAGGGTGCAAATTTCAAATTGTGCTACTGTTATCTACTACAAATACTATAAACATTGAGTTTCTTCCAGTGGGGGAAATGTCCCTTTAAGCTGCTTTACTTACGGTTGAGCAGGGTAGGCAAGAGGTGGCGCTATAGCTAACACCTCATCTGTACTCGGTGACACTGCTAGCCCCGTCCCAGGCGTTGTATATGTTCCAGTTGGCTTTGGATTTGTCTTCAAACAGGAACTCGGATCATAACTCGAACCACAAGTTCAACGGCCACGCGCTACCACCCAAGTTTTTCCTGGAATGATGTGGTCCGTTGTAGCAGTGCCAACCACACACACACACACAGACACACCTTTCGCCTCAGACAGGCGCAGCTGGGAATTAGCATGTGCTGATTGACGAAGGCTTGCGAGTAATAATTCCCCCCCCCCCAGAAAACTGGGTTGTGCGTTTGTGACTCATGTTGATAGCAATTAGTGTGCCTGATGATGTATCAAGGGAGATGTGGAAGGTTTGGTGGTAGTGGAGGGCGGATGCAGACGATGGTGTCTAGTCACATTTTAGTCACCTGGAATGTTTTAGTGTTAGTCTAGTTTTAGTCGACTAAATCTTGGTTTAGTCAACTAAAATGGGTTTTGGCTTGGCCTTGATGGCGTCGTAATAGCTGATTATACACTTGCTGAAAGTAGCAGATCCACAAGCTCAGCTGTGGAGGAGAAGAAAGACAGAGAGTAGGACAGTAAGACAGACAGACAGTAAGACATAAGACAAACACACTTGGAATGGGAAATGGATGGAAGAATAGAATTGGCAAATGTACCCATTCTGCACACTGTTAATACATTCATCAATCAATCAATCGCCCACCTGGAGGCAGACCGTGGAGAAGTAGTAATTCCACCAAAGTGTCCCCGGCCGTCCCTGCGACAGGCCAGCTGTTTGTTTGATCCTCTGCGCGGGTTTCCGTTCCAGACCTTTGTTATTGTGATTGGGAACAACAGTTATGTTTTCTTGCTTTCTTCTCTTATCGAGGTGAGAGGGAGAGGGCGGATGAGTGAATACATTTAAAAGAGAGAGAGAGAGAGCGAGAGAGAGAGGGGGGGGGGGAAGAGGGTGGATGATTGAATACATTTAAGAGAGAGCGAGAGAATGAGGGGGTGAGAGAGAGAGGGGGGGAGGGAGAGAGAGAACCAGCTGGGTGTAAACACACACAGGTAATGAAATTCCTCCATGATTCTCCGCTCTGCATATAATCAAACACCACCTCAGAGTAGGACAAACAATAAGCATACGCACGCACGCACGCACGCACGCACGCACACACTTTGTCGTGCTTGTCCATTTTGGACAGGTTGTGTGTATGCAAATCTGTAGTGCAGAGCTCACCCCGGGGAGGGAAAACCCAATTTATATTGCATTGACAGCGTGCAGAGAGAGAGGGAGAGAGACCCATGCACGCACGCACGCGCGCATGCACGCAGGCGCGCCCACACACAGACACACACAGACAGAGAGAATACACAATTATGTGTCACTCACATTCTCTGTCCAAGCCGACTGTGACCGTTCTCTTCACTTTTGGTTAATCCCTATTTTTTTGCACCTTTCCTTTTCGTCTACGCACGCACACACACGCACACATGCGCACGCACACGCACACACACACAAAGAAAAGCAAAAATCTCCCAAAAGCGGCTTAAAGTGGCTGAGATTCCTGGAGTCTTTCAGATCTGGTAGAGATCAGTGAAAGCTGCTCTGTGATGGAGATCCAGCACCGTCGCTTGCGGTCTGGTCAGTTGTCGACATGCAGACTCAGAGCCCAGTGTAAATCCTGCCTTTACACTCCACCAGTTTTGTCGACTAGTTACTAAGACACACTTTTTTCGACGAAAACTAAATGGAAACTAAATTAAAACTAAGCTATGATGACTAAAACTAAGACTAAATATTATTGACGACAAATAAAAACGAGACTAAAAATGTTAGGAGTGCGCTGCAAGAGCTCCAGTATAGGTCATTTTACACTTGGTTGCATGCTGAAAATAGTGTGTAAAATCAGTCATTACGACGGCATCAAGGCCCGCCAAAATACATTTTAGTCGACTAAATCAACTGTCGATTTAGTCTACTAAAATCTTATGATATTTAGTCGACTAACTAGTAGACTAACTAACTATTCAAGAGACTATGACTAAAACTGAAATTTGCTGTCAAAATCAACACTGCACTAGTGCACTCCATAGTACGACAGTGTCCACCCATAGAATGCATCTTTGTAACTACTACACTATGCTGTTCTTTCCCCTTCAGCGCCAAATGTCTTGGTCTCAGCTGAAAATAGCTGATCTACAAGCTCACAGCACACTACTTTCGCAGAACGTTCGCCCCCAGAATAGGGACGCCGTTAAAACCCGGTAAAGCATTTGTGTCATTTTTTTGATTTGTGCATTGGCTATTCAAAGACAAAAGCAACACAAGCTTGTATATCTTCTATTTTTGAATATATATTTTTTAAACATCTTGAAAGTGTGAGAAACTACACGGATTTAGAAGGCATGTAGAATCGCTTGTAGAATCGGCCTCAGGAATTATTAATGGGTTAATGTAGTAAAGTGTGAGCCATGTGCATGTTCCTGTCATTGCAGTGGCCCATGCAGAGGGGGACATTCCATCAGTGTGTTACAGGCTTGTAAAACCCCCCTTCCTCCCTCCCACCCACCCCAGTCCAGTCCAGGATTGAGCCGTTTGCCTTACAATTCAGCCGGTAGCATAATAATAGTGACAGACTGTGCTTGTCACTTTGCATTTAGACGTCAAACGTACTGTAGGTCAGTAGTGTGCGTGATTGTGGTGAAGGGGAAATAGCGCACGTGTGCGAGAGAGAGAGAGAGAGAGAGAGAGATAGAGATATTTTTTGCCTGCCTTTGTTCACCGGCCTCCACTCTCCATCTATTCCTCGTTTTCCCATATTACTGGAACACAGATCCAACAGCCACTTTTATCTTGGAAGCCCACTGTTCCACTAGCTTGGCATTCACGCCTGTGCGTGCGTGTGTGTGTGCGCGTGCGCGTGTGTGTGTGTGCGCGCGCGCGTGTGTGTGCGTCGTGTGTGTGTGTGTGTGTGTGTGCGTGCTGGTTATTATGTCCCTGGCCAGTGTCTCTCTTCAACGTCCATCACAGTGACTGCCAGAAAATCCCCATGACTTCATTGTCATTAGCACGGTTTTGGCTGCAAAGGGACTAGAGTAGACCCTATATAGCTCCACTTGGCCTGGGGAGCTTTTAGCGTGCAACGATTAAAAGACTCGCTGCATATTTAACAGCGTTGTTTTTTTTGGCATTTTAGTTTTAGTCATAGTCTTTGGAATGAAACTTCATTTAGTTTGAGTCATATTTTAGTCACCTGGAATGCTTTTAGTGTTCGTCTAGGTTTAGTCGACTAAATGTCACAGTCGACTAAATCTGCAGTTCATTTAGTCGACTAAAATGTATTTTGGCGGTCGTCGTAATAGCAGATTTTACACTTGCTGAAAATTGCAGATCTACAAGCTTGTAGATCTGCTATTTTCTTATACTGGATCTCTTCCTAACATTTTAGTTTAGTTCATATTCTTATATTTAAGCTTAGTTTTCATTTAGTTTTCATCAGAGAAAAAAGGTAGTCGACGGACATTTGTCCTCATAGTATTAGTCTACGAAATCAACACTGATCTTTAACCACGCTATTTCAAAACTAGAGCAAACGTGGCAGATCTACAGTGCGAGCTCACAGCACATTGTGTGCTTGTGTTTGGCTTTTTCGTTTTCTATTATTATTATTTTTTTTGCCAGTTTGGGAATTTTGTTCGCAAATGTCAGATCTTGTGATAGGGCATTTTAGTGTTGACCTTTTAACTATTTTCACAATTTTAGCTGTGTTTTCTTGTTTGTTTCTTCGACCTTTCTTTTAGTTTTGATGAACTCTGAAAGGAATTGTCACCTAATCTAATGACATGCCCAGAACAGGGACCCCTTTTGGTGTTTTAAGCATTATGATATACTTTAGCTATTGAAAAATAGCAGATCTACAAGCTCACACAAGCTTGTAGGTCTGCTATTTTTGAAAAAACGTGAAAATGTGTCGCAAATCTTTGAATATACTCTTTCAGAGATTTTTAACTCAAATATTTGCTTCTGGGGGGGGTCCCTGAAACAACATATTTTCAGATGGGGGTCGGCAGCCAATTACAGATAATTTTGGGGGTCCTTGAGATGAACATGTTTGAGAACGACTGGCATAGAAACAGGTCATGATTCAGAAGACATTTGTAGAATCGAGCTCAGGTCTAAATGGTTTAAGGATAAGACTTTGTCCACAATTTCATGCTGATGTTGGTACCATAGGAGAAACAACTGTACAAAACAACTGGAGAAACAACTGTTGATCAAAACAACAACACTTCTTTACATTCTCTAATTGTGTAGACTTCTTGTAAATTAAGTAGTGCAGATGTTTAACAATAATTACAATTTACACTTACAATTTAGGCATTTAGCAGACGCTCTTAATCCAGAGCGACTTACATTAAGCAATAACAAAAGCATAATTTAACTCTTGAGAGTTAAAGATCTATAAGGGTGCATTTGGTTACCAACTCTCCATTTATCTGGGGACCACCTGCAACCCCCCTCAAGAACCACTGGTGGTCCCCCGGACCACTGGTGTACAGTATGAGCTAGGGGTGTCAAAAAAAATCTATTCGAATTAGAATCGCGATTCCCGTTATGCACGATTCAAAATCGATTCATAATTTCCAATTTATTTTTATTTTATTTTATTTTTTGTTACAGTTACAGGAGTTTTCACTACATGGTGTTTGTGATATGAAATGTAAGCTTACCCTAATCACAGTAAACATCATGTCTTCAGTCATTTTCAAGTTACTGTAGTATAGTCACTTACGGAGTAGATTGTGATGAAATCCTATGTATTGAATTGAGAATAATTTTGAATAGAGAATCGTTTTGAATCTGGAAAAAAAATGCTTTTGATTTTTTTTTTATCGTTTTTGGATTGAATCGAATCGTGACCCCAAGAATCGGAATCGAATTGAATCGTGGGACACCCAAAGATTCACAGCCCTAGTATGAGCCTTGGACCGGCTTCACTACCATGCCTGCCTGGACTGCTGCAATGCTCCATTTGTGAGCTGGTCCAGATCACGTAATCTCAGGATTTAAACCTTTCTGGGGTTAGTACTTGTTTTACCAGTATCATCAGTCTTCTCTTCATACATTGGAAGACTTGTACCTATAGGGGCCGTTATACAGTGGCGTGCACAGATAGACACTAGGGGGTGCTAGAGCACCCCCTGCCCTCTTACCAATGTGCCCTTTTGGAAAAAATATTTTTATTTTTTATTTTGTTTGTACAGTGTACACTGTACAGTATGTGGACCATGGTGACATTGATCAATTCTTAATAAAAAGCTTCTTATATATTATTTAGTCCCCAGAATCTATAAATCTCACACTATTTAGGCAACCGGCCGGTTCCACGCGCTGCACAAGGTGCCCTTTTTTCTGTGAGCACCTGCCCCTCTAAATGTCTGTGCACACCACTGCCGTTATAAGCCTGATTTATACTCGGGGAAGAAAGCCGATCTATAATCTCACAGCGTGTTGCATTCGCGACCCCGCTGTGAGCTTATCGATTCAGCTATTTTCTGTCCACGATATGCCGTTGCACGATGAAGGATAATTTAGGCATTAACCCATTCTGTGCGGGAACCCCTTTTGGTGTTTTAAGCATTCTGTTATACTTTAGCTTATGGTAAATAGCAGATCTACAAGCTCACAGTGCGGTGCCGCGCTACGAGCTTGTAGATCTGCTATTTTTGAAAAATCGTGAAAATGTGCCTCAAATCTTTGAATATATATTCTTTCAGAGTGAAAGTTTTTAACTCAAATCTTTACTTCCGGGGGGGTCCCTGGAACAACATATTTTCAGATGGGGGTCGGCGGCCTATTACATAATTTGGGGACATGACATATTGAGGACCACTGAAACATGAGGTTTTTCAGAAAATTGTCATGAATTAGAAGACTTTTTTTTAAAATTTCGACGTCGGGCCTAAATGCGTTAAACGGGTGTATGTAGGCGAAAACCTTGCGCCTCACCTCCCACAATGCACCTCCCTTTGCGTGACGCCCCACTACACCTGCCTTGTTAGGTTGGTAATAAACCAGAGCGGAGTCTGCCAGGTTCAACAGCGACATTGTCTCTGTGTGACGTTTAAGCCATTTAGGACTGAGGCCAGAAACCTTATGTTTCTATATTCGTTGCTGTCGGGAGGAAACCTCATAACTCCAAAATTACTCAGGAAATATACATTTTTCAGGAAATTAAGAAAACCTTATTTTTAAAACAAAGCAATACTGCCTCATCAAAGTTGGTGTTGTGACTTTATTTATTGTCAATTACTTCCATGAGAGGGGGAGAGGTGGGACATTTTGAGGGTCCAATGGAGTTAAGAGGTTTTGTCCAAAGCACTTTTTACCACTTTCCATTGGTTCAATATATAAAAAAAACAAACACACAGTATATATATATGGTTCTCAAACTATTTCATGTCAAGGACCCCAGAAATGATAATTGCCCCCCCCCCCCCCAGATGCAAAGTTATGAGTTAAAAACATTCGCTGTGAGAAGAATAGCAGATCTACAAGCCTGTCGATCTCCAACAGCTGCAGTTTAAAATGGTTAAAGTGGTAAAAAACGCTGAGGCGACAACACGGAAGCGTTTCCGTACTAAACGGGTTAAGCCAATATGCCACTGGCAAGCGTGGAAAACGCTGGGAACGGGAGATCGGTTTAAACCACTGTTGGGAATTTCGAAGGGAATGACCTGATTCCTGCAGGTGGTGTCGCTTGTTGTGAGTGTGTGTGTGTGTGTGTGTGTGTGTGTGTGTGTGTGTGTGTGTGTGTGTGTGTGAAACGCACATTGGCTCCAATTAGCTGCTGGCACCTGTGCAAAACGAGGCTCCCCAGTGGCACCCGCATGCGGCACCACTATCATTACGATCGTGATCACTTAGAGGATCTGCCAGGCGGGCCGGCGGGCGGGCGGGCTCATCTGGGGATAAGATGGAGGAGGAGTGTATGTGTTGGTGCTCTATATATTGTCCTATATGTCGGGTGGGATAAACCTCATAAGTCCACAACTGTTACTTTTCAGGATTCAAATAAAAACAAAAGAAAGCAAAAGTATAGCAGATCTAGAAGCTCGAAACGTGTTGCTTGCTTCGCTACCTTTGACACTTTTGTGTGACACCGTAGTATGATCAAGCGGTGTTGTTTTCGTCGACTAAAACTAAGACGAAACATGTTTGTCGACTACCTTTTTTCACTGACGAAAACTAAATGAAAGCTAAGACTAAATATACTGACTATTTCGTTGACGAATACAAACTAGACTAAAATGTTAGGAAGGGACTAGTGGACAAGAGATCCAGTATAAGTCATTTTACACTTGGTTGCATGCTGAAAATAGCAGATCTACAAGCTCACAACGTGTCGCGCTACGATGGCATCGACGCCCGCCAAAATACATTTTAGTCGGCTAAATCAACTGTAGATTTAGTCGACTAAAATCTTATGATGTTTAGTCGACTAAAACTAGTCACTAAAAGATTCCAGTTGACTAAAATGTGACTGAAACTAAATAAACTATTGAAGAGACTATGACTAAAATCAAAATTTGCTGCCAAAAACATCACTGGAGGGGAGACAAAAAGTTAGCATACTGTATGGAGATAAGAGGTTTGAATGTATGCGTCTGTCTTGGGGGTGTACTGTACCATGCCTTAGATACGCTGCTATGTTGTGGTGGTGGGACCTCGTAAGACAAGAGGTTCTCAAACATTTTCATGTCAAGGACCCCCAAATTGACACGTATTAGACCTGTACGTGGCCACCGGCCTACTTGAGAACGATGTAACTTGGGAACCTAATAATACCCGTTGTCAACCGGTGTCATAAGACCCATTTTAACTATCTGTCTGTGTCCCACATGGAGATCTCTATCTGTCTGTCTGCCTCTGTCTGTCTGTCTGTCTGCCTGTGCCTGAAGAGTGTAAACTGACTGTGAAAAGTGGACTGGTTAAGTAGTCAATTGGCAGGTGTGTGGTTGCCATGGCAATCAATTGGCTGAGGCAGAGGAGGCACAGGTGAGGGGATTTAGGCTGATTAGGCCCACTGGCAGAGCCTGACCTGAGCCTTTTGTGGTGGTTCTGGAGAAGCGTGGGTCCAACCGACCTGATACCGGGCACTGCACTCCCTGGGTGTGGAACGCGTGTGTCGAATTTGAAGTCGGTGGGGCAAACGACCTTGAGTTATGTGCATTACAACCGTACACACACACACACAGAGATGTGGCACATTTATAGTAGGATTAGCCCGCGGACCCCCATATGCCAACATAATATGCCAGGGGACTGGGACCCCCATAAGAGAATATTTCTATGGCTCTATCAGGGATTCTCAACCATTTTAATTTCAAGGACCCCCATATTTACATGTATTATTAGGCTACGGACTCCCATTTAATGGCATTTCTATCTCTGGGACCCCGATTTATTTTACATCACTGTTAATTTAACTCTGAGAGTGTACAAATTGAACCAAATGGAGCCATTTGGTTCCATTTGTACACTCTTCTATATCATTTAGGTGGGTACCCCCTGGAACTCCCTCAAGGACCCCTGTGGGGGTCCCCGGACCCCACATTGGGAACCAATGCTATATTGTGGGGTGGGGGGTTGGGTGGTCTCATGAGAGGACAGATCTAAGGACTGAAATGTGAATTGGGCAGAATGGAGGAGGACATTATATGAGTGGCAGATTGCTGCATGCAGATTGGGCAGAATGGAGGGGGACATTATATGAGTGGCAGATTGCTGATTGGGCAGAATGGAGGGGGACATTATATGAGTGGCAGATTGCTGATTGGGCAGAATGGAGGGGGACATTATATGAGTGGCAGATTGCTGCATGCTGATTGGGCAGAATGGAGGGGGACATTATATGAGTGGCAGATTGCTGCATGCTGATTGGGCAGAATGGAGGGGGACATTATATGAGTGGCAAATTGCTGCATGCAGATTCCAGCACGTCCCTATACTGTCCCAGATGACTAAATGGTACATGCACTACAGTAGCACTCATGTGCAGATCAGCAATATCATAATAGCAGTATGGCAATATAGCTGTGGACAGCTGTGGCGTAATGCTCGCACGTGATGTGTTTCTCTTTTTCTGTTTGATCTGTTACCGTCCACCCGCACCGCCCTGTAACCACCCTCCGCGATGCTTCAATTTCAATATTTCCGTCCACTCTGCGCCAATTGTACGAGAATAAAAATAAAATACTTAGGCCTCGCTTTTTTCCAATTTGAGAGACACAATTTTCCAGGGCGAGATAGAGCCCCCTGTGTCGCGTTTATAACAAATCATCCCAGTGTGTGAGAGAAATTGAATTTCCTCGTGCATGAATATGTGATTGGCTGTGATGTGGCCCCGGCATTCATAATCCATGTTGGGGGGGAGGGGGGGAGGGGGCGCACGACCTCAAAGTCACAGCTTCCAATTCCAAATGGCTGCATAAAGCAAGCTAACGCACATGTGGACACACAGGTGTGTGTGCATGCGTGCGTGCGTGCACTTGTGGACGGGGCTCGACCCAGCAGCTAGACTCCATTTCTCTACCAGCGCAGGGATAGCTTTCCTCTGGAACCTCATCTCGAAGCTAAAGCGTAGATATAGAGGTTCCAAACGGAGCTAGCACACAGCCTGCGTCTTTGAATGCATATGTCACCCACGCGAGCGTGCATGCACAGCACCTATATTCAGAGTAGCAGCTGTCTGTATGTGACAAGCTTTAGAAGTGTGTGTGTGTGTGTGCGTGCGTGCGTGCGTGCGTGCGTGCGTGCGTGCGTGCGCGCGTGCGTGCGCGTGCGCACGATTTCAACCCTCTCAAGTGTTGCCAGACCTTGCCACTCTCATCCGAGTGCTTGAATTTGCCGCTGGCTGTTAAGTACAATCTCCACTGCTGCACTTACTCGTTGTTTTTTTCCTCCACTGAAGGCTATGCAACAGTGCCAATGTCCTCTCCCATGAGGCTGCAGGCCTTCCCAGAGGAAGTACCTCTCCCATGAGGCTGCAGGCCTTCCCAGAGGAAGTACCTCTCCCATGAGGCTGCAGGCCTTCCCAGAGGAGGGACCTCTCCCATGAGGCTGCAGGCCTTCCCAGAGGGAGGACCTCTCCCATGAGGCTGCAGGCCTTCCCAGAGGAAGTACCTCTCCCATGAGGCTGCAGGCCTTCCCAGAGGAAGGACCTCTCCCATGAGGCTGCAGGCCTTCCCAGAGGAAGTACCTCTCCCATGAGGCTGCAGGCCTTCCCAGAGGAAGGACCTCTCCCATGAGGCTGCAGGCCTTCCCAGAGGGAGGACCTCTCCCATGAGGCTGCAGGCCTTCCCAGAGGGAGGACCTCTCCCATGAGGCTGCAGGCCTTCCCAGAGGGAGGACCTCTCCCATGAGGCTGCAGGCCTTCCCAGAGGGAGGACCTCTCCCATGAGGCTGCAGGCCTTCCCAGAGGGAGGACCTCTCCCATGAGGCTGCAGGCCCCTCGTTTTAGGAACGAGAATCAGAAGATTCTGGGCTGGGCTCATAATTTTTATTTAACCCATTTTGGGCGGGAACCCCTTTTGGTGTTCTAAGCATTGTTATACTTTAGCTATTGAAAAATAGCAGGTACTGTAGGTCTGCTATTTTTGAAAAATCGTGAAAATATAGTGCAAATCTTTGAATATATTCTTTCAGAGCCAACGTTTTAAAGTCAAATCTTTGCTTCTGGGAGGGTCGCTGGAACTACATATTTTCAGATGGGAGTCGGCCGCCGATTTCATATATTTTTGGGGGTTCTTGACATGAATATGTTTGAGAACCACTGACCTAGAAACATGGGTTTTTCATGATTTTAGAAGACATTTTGTAGAATCGGTCTCGGTCAAAATGGGTTAATGCCTGCCAGGCTGCCACTACTCTGCAAGAACAATGCCGAATATAGTATTTAAAATTGTCCCAAGCATGCTATTTTCAGAAACATTTTTTTTTTAAATGTTGAAAATCTTTTTTGAAAGAAAATTGGCACGCCTCTTCTATTATGGGGGGGTCTTCTCTGGCACAAAAACTTTTCAGATGTTTTTTTAATAGAGTGCAATGTTTCTCCGGTGCCAACAGAGTGGCATGGGTGTCATTTCAGCTCCTTGGTAGACTCCCCAAAACCCCTGCGGCCACCGCATTAATCCATTCTGGGCGGGAACCCCCTTTTGGTGTTTTAAGCATTATGTCATGCTTTAGCTATTGAAAAATAGCAGATCTACAAGTTCATAGCGCGGCACCGAGTGCCGCGCTACGAGTTTGTAGGTCTGCTATTTTTGAAAAATCGTGTGAATGCGGTGCAAATCTTTGAATACAGTATATATTCTTTCAGAGCGAATGTTTCATATCTTTGCTTCTGGGAGGGTTCCCTGGAACAACATATTTTCCGATGGTGGGGTCGGCGGCCAATTACATATATTTGGGGGTCCTTGACATGAAAATGTTTGAGCAACACTGACATAGAAACATGAGGTATTTCGGAAAACTGTCATGATTTAGAAGACATTTTTTTTAATTCCGACGTCGGGCCTAAATGGGTTAACAAAGAAAGCACTCAACACACTTTACAGTGTTATACCCCCCCAGCTCTCCTGCATGGCAGTCATCCTCTGCCAGGGGCGTAACTCAATATATTGAGTTACTGAGGCTGGCTAAAGACATTTAGTGCTAATCCAGTTAGTGTCAGAAGATGTTTGTCCGTTCCTGATTAGCTGAATGGACTGATGGACCCATGCACAGACTCCAGTGTCTGTTAGTGTGCATCATGGGAACTTGCATGAAAAACAAAACTCTGGTAAACAAACACTGAAAATGAAAACCCCTTTTCATCGCATAGTTCCCCATCCATTATCACACACACGCATTTAGTATACCGAAAAGAAAAGAAACGCCAACTTCAAACACTTTTATTAATCCCACTACGGATGGTATAGCTTTCAAAACAGGATGTGCCGCATCGAATATCATCTGTCGGATGAAAAAACCTCATAAGGTCAAAAACGGTTACTTTTCAGGATTCAAATAAAATAAAATAAATTATAGCAAAAGTAGCAGATCGACAAACTCGATCTGCCGCGTTTCGAGCTTGTGGATCTGCTTACTATTGATACTTTTGTGTGGCACTGTAAGTATAGGGCCGTTAATTTACTATAAAATCAAATAAAAGTTTGTATATATGAAGAGATGAGAGGTTTCTTCCCGACAGCAACGATATGCAAAAGCTCACCTACTTATTACTGTACCTTCATTCACCGTTTCTATCACACTGTCCCATCTCTCTCTCTCGGCGGTGCCCATTGTCATCTCTCATGGTCCTCATGTACCCTGTTGAGACAATGGCATGTGTAACCTGGCACGTCTGGGAGAGACCAGGAGAACACACTGAGAGAGAGAGAGAGGTAGAGAGAGAGAGAGGTAGAGAGAGAGAGGGAGAGGTAGAGAGAGAGAGGTAGAGAGAGAGAGGGAGAGGTAGAGAGAGAGAGGTAGAGAGAGAGAGGTAGAGAGAGAGAGAGAGGGGTAGAGAGAGAGAGGTAGAGAGAGAGAGAGAGGTAGAGAGAGAGAGGTAGAGAGAGAGGTAGAGAGAGAGAGGGAGAGGTAGAGAGAGAGAGGGAGAGGTAGAGAGAGAGAGAGAGAGGTAGAGAGAGAGAGAGAGGTAGAGAGAGAGAGAGAGAGGGGTAGAGAGAGAGAGAGAGGTAGAGAGAGAGAGAGAGAGGGAGGCAGGCAGAATGAAAGGCAGCCGATATCTCTGAAATGCTTGCACAGAAGATGAGGGGAGGGAGGGGGTGGGTGTTAACGCATTTAGACCTGCCATCGATTCTACAAATGTCTTCTAAATCCTGATAGTGTTCTTGAAAAACCAAGTCAGTGGTTCTCAAAATATTTCATGTCAAGGACCTCCAGAAATATATGTAATTGGCCGCCGACCCCCATCTGAAAATATCTTGTTCCAGGGACCCCCCCCAGAAGTGTTTGCGTTAAAAACGTTGGCTCTGAAAGAATATATTCAAAGATTTGCACCACATTTTCGCGATTTCTTCCCCCCAAACAATAGCAGACCTACAAGCTCGTAGCGCGGCACTCGGTGCCGCGCTATGAGCTTGTAGATCTGCTATTTTTCCAATAGCTAAAGTATAACGTAATGCTTTAAAAACACCAAAAGGGGTTCCCCGTCCAGAATGGGTTAATCTGATAATGGCCCCTGGGCAGAATGACTCTTCCTGGGCTGCATTGTGGCTCCACCACACACACACACACACACACACACACACACACACACACACAGTCATCTATCTATCTGGGCCCCGGCCGGCTCCCCCTGTAATTACATATTCTTCATGTGGAACCATGGCAGGTATATAGGAGGAGGAGGGCTGCATGGGACAGAGGAGAGAGAAGGGCCTGGTCAGCACACAGAGGCATTACATGGGATGATTGGAGGATGAGGAAATCAAAAGAGGGATTCTTCTCCCAGCAGTCACAGAGATGTGACTAGAGGGCGAGAGAGGGTGAGAGAGAGAGAGAGAGAGAGGATGTGAGACCAGTAGATTTGAGAGATTAACTCTAATATCTTATACACGTCACACTAAACACATCCGTCCCATTCACCTCCTTAACAAAGGAAGAGTGGACAGAGCTGTGCTCTGAATGAATGAAAGAAATACAATTCTTAAAACAAAAAGAGTGTGAATCCAGGTAAAAGAGTATAGGGGATGAGGTGATCAGATGACCAGTCCTCTCTCCAGTGCCGGCTCTGAGCCCACCTCTGTCCTAAGATAAGAGGGACAGGATTTCAGAAGCCGATATTGTGGCTTTGGTTTTAGGTGGCCGCGTTCAATCCTCCAATCTAGTCTTCCCCCGGACATGAAATGCACAGTGAGATTGCGATCTGAAACACGAAACCGGGCCTGATTGTAGCGCGTGGTTCTTATATATACTGTCCGAGGAGCGTGGCGATGTTGGAAGTTTCCTTAAAGTTCTGCTCGACTTGTTCTGAACAGATTGAACGCTCAGAATGGAGATGGATCTATGCCCCCCCCCGAAACAACACAGCAATCTAGAACGAACCAAAACATCAACTGGAGATCTATACATAACAGAACATGGAGACATTCTAGCTCAAATGTCTGACTGTATCTTGTGCTGTTTACATTTCTGTCTTAACCCATTTTGGGCGGAAATTAGCATTAGCATTATGTTATGCTTTAGCTATTGAAAAATAGCAGATCTACAAGCTCGTAGCGCGCCACTCGGTGGCGCGCTACGAGCTTGTAGGTCTGCTACGAGCTTGTAGGTCTGCTACGAGCTTGTAGGTCTGCTATAGGTCTGCTATTTTTGAAAAATCGAAGAACGATTGACATAGAAACACAGCTTTTTCAGAAAACTGTCAGCATGTAGAAGACATTTTTATAATCTGATCTCAGGCCAAAATGGGTTAAGAAAGCATTCAATCAATCAAAACCACTGAGAGAGAGAGAGAGACTGTCTCTGTGTTCTGTCCTGCATCAGTGCCATTACCATACAGGCGAGCCCAGTATGTGACGCGCACACACGCACGCATGCACGCACGTAGTACTGCACGTGCACGACCAATCGAAAAAAGATTAGATCTAGATTCAGAAGTTGAGCAAGAATGGTGCAGCAACTGAATAAGGGTATGGGGGAATGAACAACAGTAAATGCCTAGAATTAAGTAATGTAACATGCATAAGTAATGTAACACGCAATGTCGATTTTATTTTTATTTTATTTGTGTCTGTTTGTACTGTATGTTTCCTTTTTCTGTATGTGTTTTTCTTTCTTTTGTCTTTGTTCTAAAATTAATACAAATTTAAGTGATTAAAAAAAGAATGGTGCAGCACTACTAGTTGGCAATCTAATTAATTTCAATTACTCTTGTTTTTGCTACAAAATAAACTTTAAGAGAGGTTCAAGTAGATCACTTTGATGTTGTCTGTTTAAAGCCACGGTAGTTATGGCTCCATGTGCCACATTTTGAATGTAGTAATGTTCAGCAACTACAGACAGAAATGATAATCGTGTGAGAATCGTGATCTCAATTCTTGAGGAGGAAAATCGAGATTCACATTTGAGCAAGAATCGTCCAGCACTATACACATGACAACACGTGCGTGTACGGTACGGTACACGCACGCACGCACGCACGCATGCACGCCACGACACACACCCCTATGTAATCTTTAAGGTCCCATGATCAGTGTGGTGTTTCAAATCGAGCGGCGACCGGGGCAGAAAGTATGTCATTCTAATCAAATTGTCCTCAGCCGATGTGACCCTGATGTGCACTGTTCAGTTCACGTCTCCTTACCTCCGTTCTCATTCCCAACCATGAGAGGGGGGGGGGGGGGGGGGGGGGGGTGTTGTTGTATGATAATATGGTTATGATGTCACTAAAATGGTGTAACAAACATACATTAACCACTTAAACCTTTGAGATCGCGAAGCATTGTGATCTTGTAGATCTGCTATTTTCAAAAGACTTTTTATGCATCTTCTGCATAACAAGTACTTTCTACTTCTGGTACTTTATAAGTAGCCTACATTTCGAAGCCAATACGTAAAATCCGGACTTTTTACTTGCAAAGGAGTACTTTAATATTGCATTATGTACTTTTACCTAAGAAACTTTGAGTACTTTGTCCACCACTGTTAACCCATTTTGGGCGGGAACCCCTTTTGGTGTTTTAAGCATTATGTTATGCTTTAGCTGTTGAAAAATAGCAGATCTACAAGCTCATATCGCGCCACCGAGTGGCGCGCTACGAGCTTGTAGGTCTGCTATTTTTGAAAAATCGTACAAATGTGGCCCAAATCTTTGAATATATATTCTTTCAGAGCGAACGTTTTTAACTCAACTCTTTGCTTCTGAGGGGGGTCCCTGGAACAACATATTTTCAGATGGGGGTCGTCGGCCAATTACATTTAATTTTTGGGGTCCTTGACATTACATTTTGAGCACCACTGAGATAGAAACATAGGTATTTCAGAAAACTGTCTTGATTTAGAAGAAATTTCCACCAATTCCACCCTGGCTGATGTGTTTTGAATTGAAAGAGCTGTACCCTCTCAGAGTTAAAACTAACACTGACAATTTTTGGAAGGCTCAAGTATAGCCGAGCAGCTGCAAGGAGGGCTTACGGGATGTTACATTAAAAGCTCTGTGAGTCACAGTAGGGAGGAAAAAGCAGCCAAGGAAATCACGCAGCCTTTGTTATCTGGTTTAGAAATCACTGAGGGCCACTGCTTTCAGGTATGCTGCTTGGAATCCTTGAAGATAATAACCCATTCTGGACGGGAACCCCTTTTGCTGTTTTAACTAAGCATTATGTCATACTTTAGCTATTGAAAAATAGCAGATCTACAAGCTCATAGCGCGCCACCGAGTGGCGCGCTACGAGCTTGTAGGTCTGCTATTTTTGAAATATCGTGAAAATGAGGCACAAATCTTTGAAGATATATTCTTTTTTATATTTTTTATATATATATTTTTTTTTTTGTGGCTTTCGCCTTTATTTTACATTTTTTATGGAGGGACAGACAATATGCTGACAGGAAATGGGGAGAGAGATGGGGGGTGACATGCAGTAAAGGCCGTCGGGATCTGGAGTCGAACCCGCGGCACACTGCCAGACTGGATTACCAGCCAAGGTGCCTGGACCGCTGAGCCACTGCCCAGGCCTGAATATATATTCTTTCAGAATACTTTTTTTTTATTTCGATGCCGGGCCTAAATGGGATAAGAGATACACATCTCATTTTGGAGACTTCATTCCACCACGAGTCAGGTTGAAGATTCTGATGTTGTTACTGTACAATGGAGATTGATGAAGTGTACGTTTTATTTGTGCATGAGAAATGTAGCACGTGCCAGAGCAGTGAAAGCCAACAAGATGATGCATTATGGACATTATGTAGTAAATTCTTCATTGCAGACCACTCTGAAATACTTGAAAGGCAATTCCCTTTGGTAAGTCAGTCAGACACTGCTTTCTATCCTACAAAGGAAAGGGTTGAGGCACAGATCTTTTTGAAAATATTGAATTTTATTTTGTATTATTTCTAAGCTGTAGTTTCAAAAAAACGTTTGGACAATCTAACGCAAGAGTTACCTCATTTTGTAGCAGTCGTCTGATCCCCATAAAATGCAAACCTTTTCAAGTATCACACACTCTAGCTCCTATGCTTCGGGTCTGCCATCGTCCCGGCATAGAGATCAAAGCCACCGGTGGCCTTTTAGCTCATGCCCTTCACGATCGAGTCACGCCCTGGACGGTGTTGAAAAGCTCCTGTCATTATAGCTTCCCCGAGAGAGGAAGTCGAAGGATCAGTCGTTCCTTTTTGGCTAAGAATCCACTGGCCCTTTCACAATGACTTGGGAAACATAACACTGTCTTTGACATTTGCCGTCCATGTTCACTTTGGCTACGCCATGGTGTTAGAATGAATGGACGCCAATTCAATTATAGATGATGTAACCCTTGCAGGTATAAAGTAACGTGTCACACTCTGCACGCAGCATGTGTAACTAAAGTTTTCCACATGTCCTCCAAAGGTATTTCTGAAAATGACATAGTCCTAAACTTTAATCATACTATCCTTGTTGATGTAACGCCATTTAGGTCAATGATGTAACATGTTGTGACATAATAATATAGCAGCGGGTAGGCTACTTAGGCCAGTCAACTGTCTTCCGTTTAATAATATGTTTTGGTGACTATTGGTGACTATGCCGGTCCGCGAACATTTTATGAACTGTCAGCCGGTCCGTGACAATAGCAAAGGTTTGGGAACCACCAAATTCGAGAAGCCAGATTGGCACGTTGAACATAGTGTGTTATTATGTGGGTTCTCTCGGTGTTGTTTCCTCCGCAGGAGTAGTGTAGTGTAGTGTAGTAAAGTGAAAAGTATCTTGCAGTAGAAGGGGCAGGATACTGGGGAGAGAGAGAGGGTCAAGTTAAAGGAATATAAATATAACACCACATTATTATACAGTGAAGAGTTTTCCTTCCGTCTAAAGTCCACTCTCAGAAGAGAAACATTGAGCGGGTGTGTGTTGTCTCTCATGGACATTACTCAT
>NC_136802.1:28221309-28271053 GCF_951216825.1 Electrona antarctica | reverse complement strand
ACACCTTGCAATACCAGAGAATTGAAGATTACAGAGCTGTTGTCTAGATAAGTCACAAAAGTTGCGTGTGTGGTGTGTGTGCGTGTGTGCATTTGTGTGTGTGCGCGTGTGTGCGTGCTCAGTAGTTGCCATGGTTTAGTGGGGATAACCTTGAACCGCTGCCCAGCCAATCGGAACTGGTGTGACGTGCCGGCTAGGCTCTGTGTGTTCCCGTGTTTTTTTTCTTTTTCTTTTTTAACGGTTGTTTTGTTACTGCGGAGGTCTGTTAAAGGACGGAAGGCTGCCTTTTGAGACACACACACGCACACACGCGCACACGCACACACGCGCACACGCACACACGCGCACACGGCACAGACACGTACACACAAAGGCCACGGATGGCAGCAAGAAACCCTCTCCGTTGCTCGGTCACACATGCACACACACACACACGTGAACATACGCTTTCCCTGACTCTGACACATGCACGTACGTGCGCAGGCATAGCTGTGTTCAAGGGCACTGTATGAAGCCCTGCGGATGGAGGTAAATAAGTAATTATGGTAGTGAGAGCAGGGAAATGAGTGTGCTTCTCTGTTTATTGTTATGCTAATGTACGTGAGAGAGAGAGAGAGAGAGGGTTTAGGGTATTCTTACAGACCGTCTGGGCTCAACGACGCAACCTTGTTAGACCTGACCTTTTTAGACATGCATGGATGCATATGAGACATTCGCACGCACACCGCGCACACACACACACACACACACACACACACACACACACAAATGACATGCACACGGTACACTGTCTGCACACACTTATAACAATCTGGCTGTATTTTGTCTCATGAGCCAGATTACTATACTTTTATACAGTGTATAATGCACACACATCACAAGATATGTTAAAAATATATCAAGCCGGAAGTTAAAGGAACAACCTGAATGCCGTCTTGTGCTTTGTCGCCCTCAAAACGGCGTTTGACTCGATCCACAGAGGCACGATAATGAAGATCCTTAAGGCCTGCAGTGACCCTATAGAGTCAAAACGTACTCTGGGCAATAGAGACCACGTATGCAGGAACATGGATATGCGACAACACACACACTGTCTATAGAGCGTCGCAGTCCCACCCCCTACCAGGACCCAGGAAATGATTCCCCGTTCATTTTCCTCATAGACATTTCAAAAAGTATTTATTTAAAGACCTTTTAAGCCTCGTACAAAGCCAACTCTTGTCGTGACAAATCATGACAACAAACACAATGTTTTGGGCCGAACAAAGAATTAGAAAGAGAAGAAAAAAAACACTTTTTGTTGTTTTTCTTCTTTGTAATTATTTATAATTGTGTTTGTTGTCATGAGTTGTCACAACTCGAGTTGGCTTTGTCCGCGGCGTAACCGTCTTATAAAAATAAATACTTTTTGAAATGTCTATGGGAAAAATGCACTGGGAATCATTTCCTGGGCCTGGCGTTGTCATGAAAGGGGGCGGGACTGCGGCGCTCTATAGTTCGACGGCATAACATCCGGTCGTGGATTTTTTTTGGCTCTTAAAAATTAGGCCAAACTGTTAACACTGCTGCCCATATTTTTCTTTCTCTCTCCTGTTTGATGAACAGTGTTTGAATTTCTAGTCCCTCATTTTTTCTCTCTCTTCATGTGTGTGTGTGTGTGTGTGTGTGTGTGTGCGGTCACATCCATCTACACATCCGTAAAGGTTCATTTCACCAATCCAAATTCACTGTGCAGTCTCTCCCCCCCCCCCCCCCCCCCCCCCCCACCATCCCTGCATGCTCGCTTGCTCTTGCAAACACAAAGCCAGAGTGCCAGAATGCCTCCAGACAGAGAGAGAGAGAGAGAGAGAGAGTACAAAGCAGCTGAGGTTTGGTAAGAGCTTGCAGCCATGGTGACGCCAATATACTGTAGTTCCTGCCGTTGAATAGGCCATAATAACCGCAGGTATCCCATCTCGTCACAGGCTGTACTTCTGTCCAATGATTAGTAATTGCAAGCAGGCCTCGCCTAATCCTGAAGTCAGCAATAGTTGCTTTCAGATGCAGGAGGTGGGGCGATAGTGGATAGTGTCACTTCTGTGGACTCTTAACATTACACCTATAGCTACGTGTTTAAGCATTTATTTCTTATTTATACATATATGTCAATTTCAGCTCTGACATGTTCTAGTATGTGAAGAGTCTGCCTGTGCTATTAACTCATTTTGCATAAAATAAAATAAAATCGTTTTTTTCTCCTCTCCCGAACAGTTAGTCTTGCCGCCATGACTCTGTATCAAAAAGAGTCACACTAAAATTACAGTTTTAATGGGTTAACAAGCATACAAGAATTAAGTTATACACATTCCTCTCCGTTGTTCGGAGCGGCACGTTGGACATCGTTTTATTTATTTATTTTCCTTTCATTAAGGTCGACAGAAACACATGTTTGGCCCGTCAGCCGTGCTTAATTGGCTCTGTGCATACAAATTGTCCATTGTGCGACGACGAGTCCGCGAGAACTCTCGATTCAAATGGCGTGAGAAATGGCCGCGGTGCCAAGTTGGCACATGGTCTGGTGGCAGTGAAATGTAGTGTGGTCGCATGACGCATTTTACCCTTGTGTGAGTGTGTGTAATGTTGTTTGGACACAGTTATTTTGTCAGGTGCGTGCGTGCGTGCGTGCGTGCGTGCGTGCGTGCGTGCGTGCGTGCGTGCGTGCGTGCGGAGGGGACTGCTTACATCAGCCCCTGTTTGTATTTGTGTGTCTACAGGACCCATGGGTTTGATTGTGTGTGCATGTGTGTTTGTTTGATCTCCGATTTGTATTTATCGTTTCATCCCAAGACTGCCTGTAATGTACCTGCCATGTAAACGTGTTCGATTGGCTCGTTTAGAGCGCACCCTGCACACTCGCAGTAAGGGTACATGCATCCAGACAGACAGACAGACAGACAGACAGTAGGCCTATAGCGTCAAGAGGCGTCGAGGAAGCACCTAGAGCAGGCGTTTCTTCCGGGTTTTTAAAGGTTTCGTGTCATTCATTTGAATTTATTATTTTCTTTTAGGTTTTTATGACCTCAATTACACCCACACACAACCTGAACTTTGAACATTGGAGTGGATTTTCTGTGGTCTGGGGGTTTTCTCTGTGTGTTCTGAAGCCTTTTGAGCTGCAATGAAGAAGAAAAAACAGTCAAAAAGCCCTCAACGGTGACATCTGCTGGCAAATTGTTATGTCATACAGTATATGGGATTTGTGGACTGGCAAATCAGAGCACTTGTTTGAGCAAGAAAACCCCCAGACCACAGAAAATCTACTGAATGTAAAAAGTTCAGGTTTTTGGGGGTACCAACGCGTTTCGGCACTCGGCCTTCGTCAGGGAAGGCTGAGTGCCGAAACGTGTTGGTCCTCCTTTTTTGTAATGTTCTTTGCCAAATAAAAAGGCTTTTCTTCACTTCACTGGAACGCGAGTGCCTTGGATCCTCTTCTTTATTGTTATGATTTAACCTCGCCAACGAGCACCTGTATTCAGTTCAACAAACAAAGGACCACGGCAGCACTCCCTTCCTCTATTCACTGTTTTCACCTGCTCTCCCTGCACTGTCACTCTCAACATGGAGTATATTAATAATAAGTAGAAAAAAACCTTCTTTAGGTGAGGATATCTCTATAGGCTATTTATGGACTGTGACTGTGTCTGTGCGTGCGTGCGTGCGTGCGTGCGTGCGTGCGTGCGTGTGTGCGCGTACAATATATAAAACACATTCTTCAAACTATCTCACAGGCCTGTAGGCCGCCTGTTGCCTATAGAGGGTATGCGCATGCATAAAGTGAATGGCACATCGAGTAGCAAATCGAGTGGCAAAGCAACAGGCAAAGTGAGTTTAACATTGTTTAATGTTATTTAATGCAATCAGATCAGACTTTTCTGTTTGGATGTATGGGCTGGCAAGGCCAGAAAGTAGTTTTTTGCCACTCAGTAGGCATTCCTGCATAACTTCCAGGTTTGATGATGATGTCATGCGCATACCCTGTATTATATACGGCTGCTGCAGGTGCAGTGCAAGCAGCCTGCCGGCCACTCCATGTCACTGCACTGGCTGGCACAGCTGCGCTGCATCATGTGCAATCATGGGCGTCAGCTGGCAGAGGGCAGCACCCGCGGGACCCCGCCGCACGGCGCACCGGGGCCTGTGCATGCGTGGCACATTGGCAGAGCATACATGGGGTGCCACGCCAGCCGGCTGCCATCCATTCCGGCTGTGCGAGGCGGGCAAGGCTGTGCGAGCGAGGGCCCGGGAGGGGGGGGGGGGGGGGGGGGGCAGCGCTCTAGCCCATTTTGACCTGAGATCAGATTCTAAAAATGTCTTCTACATCCTGACAGTTTTCTGAAAAAGCTATGTTTCTATGTCAGTGGTTCTTCGATTTTTCAAAAATAGCAGACTTACAAGCTCGTAGCGCGCCACTCGGTGGCGCGCTATGAGCTTGTAGATCTGCTATTTTTCAATAGCTAAAGCATAACATAATGCTAACACCAAAAGGGGTTCCCGCCCAAAATGAGCTAGTTGGGATTCTGCTGAGGTCGCGTCCGTCGTCTCGTTGGTATTCATTCCTCCCCGTGTCTCCCTCTTGTGTTTTTACACTGACCTTTCGGCTTCCCTCCCTTCCTTCCTTCCTTCCTTCCTCTGCTCTCGTCACCGTGTTTCATCCCGTCTCGGGGCTTGTTCCCCCCGGTGTTGATTTCGTCGACGTAATACTATGTTGTTTTCGCCGACTATACCTTTT
Organism: Electrona antarctica; assembly: GCF_951216825.1. NCBI lineage: Eukaryota > Metazoa > Chordata > Actinopteri > Myctophiformes > Myctophidae > Electrona > Electrona antarctica. The sequence continues at coordinate 28,266,285 of NC_136802.1, read as the reverse complement.
CTCACTGACAAACGACATGGAAACTAAATGATGACTATAAGCTATGATGACTAAAACTATAAGACTAAATATTATTGACAATTTTGTCAGCAAATAAAAACGAGTGGACAAGAGATCCAGTATAAGTCATTTTACACTTGGTTGCATGCTGAAAATAGCAGATGCAAGCAGAACCAGAAGATCTGCTGAAAATAGCAGATCTACTAGCAGATGTACAAGGTCACAGCACGACGCGTTGTGACCTTGTGGATCGGCTATTTTCAGCATGTGTATAATCAGCCATTACCACGGCATCAAGGCCCGCCAAAATGCGTTTTAGTCGACAGTTAGACGACATTTAGTAATGTGACTAAAACTAAATAAACCATTCAACTATCCAGACTTATATATGACGTGTTTCTTTGCGTGTCAAACTCCTCCGTTTCGTTCAGTCTCGTCTTCCTCTCGTGTTTCCTTTTGTTTCCTCATTTTGTTGTCTTTTATCATTTGTCTATCTCTTTTTTCTTTGTTTCTGTCCCTTCTTCCTCCTCTGGGTTTTATTCTGTCTTTTCCTTCCATCTCAATCTGTCCCTCGTTGTTTCTTTGTTTTCTTCGCAAGAAGTTTGCATTATGGATGCATTTCCACTTTCAAAATGTGATTCATCTTGCTGTAATATTCTCCCTTTATCACTCCATCACTTTCTCGCCTCCCTCCACCATCCTCCCTCTCTCTCTCTCTCTCTCTCTCTCTCTCTCTCTCTCTCTCTCTCTCTGCTCCAACTGCCCCGCCTCACGTGTTCATTCATTGAAATTCAATTTCTCTCTCTCTCTCTCTCTCTCTCTCTCTCTCTCTCTGTTGTGCCACTTTCCGTACATGTGAATTCCTCCTGTCGTTCCCCTTTTTGTCTTATTCTCTGCCTGACAGCTGGCATGCTGTTCTTTGTTTCTTTCTCTCTGTTTGTGTCCCTCCATCCCTCCACGCGGGCCTGTCATGCCATGCGGAGAGGAGTCTTTGTTATAATAATCATGTATTCTTTTTCATGCGGCGTGCTCTCCGTGGTACTCGTTGACATCCTACTGGGGGAGGATGTGGCGTGTGTGCAATTTTGGCGCCGCGAACGAACATGTTCCTGTAGAACAAATATATTCCACTCTCCCCCGATTGAAGTGCACACCAGCCATCCACGCACGCACGCACGCACACATGCACGCACGCATGCACGCAAAAAAGTGGCAAGGTTCTGCCTGAATGCTTTCAGTTTGGTAGTGCAGTTGACTTATTCATGGAAACTGACAGCTCCCATATGTGACCAAACTTGACACAGTAAGTCATTGGGTTTTTTTTTGTCCCTTTTTTCTTTTTTCATGCCAAATGAAAGCAGGGAATCATAGCTTCAAATTGACATATTAGTTTTTGAGATGTGGCTTTTAGTGTAATGCGGGTGTCTTGCAGAAAACAGCGAGTTGAGAAAACAGGCTTGAAAGGTTCACTCCTGTGGTCTCTAACATTAACACCTAGCTACATGTTTTAAGCTTTTATTTAATTTTTACATGTCTATCAGCTCTGACATTTATTTCAGTTAAATTACCGACCTATAGGTTCCATCCTGGAGGCAAATCTTTCCGGTGATAAAATGGCCACCAACGTAATCAAAAAGGTCAACCAAAGAACAAGAATCCTTTACAGGATCTCCTCACTGGTCAACAAAAACACCTTGAAGACCCTAACCCTGAAGTGACAACTAGATTAGACTCTCAAAGAATATTGTTAATAAGTAAGTATGTTGTTGGTGCATCGTCGTCGGACAGCAACTCTGTTGCGGCGGGGCTCTTAACCCATTTAGGCCTGACGTCGAAATTAAAAAAAATGTCTTCTAAATCCTGACAGTTTTCTGAAATACCCAATGTTTCTGTATCAGTGGTGCTCAATATGTCATGTCAAGGACCCCAAAAATGATGTAATTGGCCACCGACCCCCATCTGAAAATATGTAGTTCCAGGGACCCCCCAGAAGCAAAGATTTGAGTTAAAAACGTTCACTCTGAAAGAATATATATTCAAAGATTTGTGCCACATTTTCACGATTTTTCAAAAATAGCAGACCTATAAGCTTGTAGCGCGGCACCGAGTGCCGCGCTACAAGCTTATAGGTCTGCTATATGAGCTTGTAGATCTGCTATTTTTCAACAGTTAAAGTATAACATAATGCTTGAAACACCAAAAGGGGTTCCCGTTTTTAATAGGTGAAAGCCCTGGCCTGAACACCAAACTCACTTGAAACTTACTACTAAATAAATAATTGGTGAAATTTTGACAATTGTTTTTGCGAGCATAGCGAGCCCGCAAGAGTTTTCCCCCCGACACAATTTCAAAAAGGTAGACTTCAGGAGCGTGTCACGAGGCGTCGTCCTCAGACGAGCCCTCCATCGTTGTTTCCAGTCATCCCGGTTCTCCATTCATCTGGCCAGTTTGTTGGTACTTTGCGCTCCTGCATCGCTCTTGAGTACATCCACGTATGTTAGCGTGGGACGTCCTCGTGATGGATGCCTGTGTGTTGGTTCCCAGAGCACCAGTTTGCTGGCTGGCAGTTCTTGATGCCTTTGGCAGTGTCCCGCTAGTCTCATTCTCCTGGCTGCTATTTTCTGGCTCACCCTTGGTAATCCCTCATACAGAGCTCTTGTTAATAACATGTACAGTCTTGCTGATGTTAACTACGGCACGCAGCGTTCTGGTGTAGCACCCGTCAAGGGACTTCTGCAGGGTTGGCTTCAGGGTCCAGCATTCACTGCCGTATAGGAGAACAGACTCCACTGTTGCGTAGAAGAAGCTGAGTTTGATTTGACGGGGGAGATTGGAGTTCCATACACTGGTCATGCCATTCAGGGCCCTCCAGGACCCTGTCACGAGGCTGTGATGTCACGAGGCGCGACGGACTGACAACCATACAGTATTATGGAGGCGTTGAGTGACGGAGCGACGGACGGGTTTTGCGCCCTTTTTCACAGGCCGAGAGATCAGTTGGGTTTAGTGTTGTTTTTGGCAGCAAAATTTGATTTTAGTTTTAGTCATAGTCTTTTGAATAGTTTTCATTTAGTTTTAGTCACATTTTAGTCCCCTGGAATGTTTTAGTGTACATGTATTTTGGTGGGCCTTGATGACGTCGTATTGGCTGATTTTACACTTGCTGAAAATAGCCGATCCACAAGCTCACAGCGCGACGCGTTGTGAGCTTGTAGATCGGCTATTTTCAGCATGCAGCCAAGTGTAAAATGACTTATACTGGATCCCTTCCTAACATTTTAGTCTAGTTTTTTATTTGTTGACAAAATTGTCGATATATTCAGTCTCGGTTTTAGTCATCATAGCTTAGTTTTCATTTAGTTTCTATTTAGTTCTCGTCAGTGAAAAAGGGTAGTCGACGAACATTTTTCGTCTTAGTCTTATAGTCGACGAAAACAACACTAGTTGGATCAAACGTCGTACAGATGCTAAACATTGCATGTGTGCACGCCTGGTACGGACTGTACCGACGGCCGTCTGAAGGCCGTGTTTTTGTGTGCCTGTCCAAGAGGAAATGAGAGCAAATAATGGTCCCAGGTCGAGGAAAGGTTGGCAATAAAAGATTGAGAGAACCAGAAGCTCCGAAGAGAGGAAAAAAAGAGCTGCACACCGTCCTTTTCATGCTCCCGAAACAAACTGTATTATTAAAGTGGAAAAAAACATTAGGTTTTTTTGCGCTTGTAATACTAAAGTTTGTAAAGACACAAACTGTATTATTAAAGTGGAAAAAAACATTAGTTTTTTTTTGCGCTGTAATACTAAAGTTTTGTAAAGACACAAACTTTATTATTAAAGTGGAACATTTTCAGTTTCTCCACTTTTAATAATAATAAAGTTTGCTTCGGAGCATGAAGTCGGCGTTCTCTTTCAGTGTTGCCTGTGTGATCCAGCACCTGTCAAGAATATTTTGTGATGTGCGTGCACCTCTTCTTGGACTGCATTTAACCAGAAGCTCTGGGCATTTGGGAACACAACAAAGCCTGGTGTTGTGTATATGTGCTTGGAATTGGAATTGAGAATATGGTATATTTATTGTCTAGTTTAAATGCTCGACGGGCCGCTGGCGCCTGTGCTGTGGCTTATCTAAGCTTGTTGTTGTTCCTGCATTAGAAGAAGCAGAAGATGTATACTGTAGGGGGGAAACGATTTGTTCAGGATGAAAAAAGGGCCAAACGGAGAGCTCTGCCACTTCACTACTTGGCTCCCAAACAGCATCATCTTGAAAACTACTGCCTATAGCAGTGGTGGGCAACTTTGACAATGGAGAGGGCCATTATATTTCCACACTCACTCCAGAGGGGCCACATTGCATGCATGTCGTAGCAAAAATAGCCGATCTACAAGTTCAAAACGCGTCGCATCGCGATACATACAGTACCAGTAAGACGCCTGAGGGTGAGAAGCAACCTCGAGGTTGCGTGCACGCATCCGCCTGGGTGACAGCAGACTGCTGGGCGAGCGATGGCGCTTTGGCATGGTGGGTGACGTGGGTCAGATCAACATATGGAATGAATTATGTACTGGCCATATATGGAGGGTGTCTTGAGTAGTATACAGGGTTTGATAAGGTCAGATCAACATATGGAATGTCAGAACATGTCGGCTCGGAGGGTCTATAGAGTTTAAATGGACAGCTATCAGTCAAAAGGGAGACATCGAAGAGGAAGGATGAATGGGGAAGGATCAACATATGGAATGTCAGAACAGGTCATATGGAGATCTAAGGGTTTGAGGTTTGAGGTCAGATGTAGAGTTGCTGGCCAATATTGATGACAGGGATGGAGATCCCTGATGATGTCACGTCATGTCACTGGGGTGACCAAACAACACACTGACGGGAATTGCCCGATTTCGTAGTAAATGCGACCTGCGCTCTGTGAGCTTGTAGTTTTCTATTGACACATATCCATCTGTGGAGCCGAGTCAAACTAAATGTAATGTCTCGAGACTCTCGACTCCAAAATGTAATATTTCAAAGTTCAACTCGTACAATTCCAAGTGTCCAAAATGATCAAATGTGATCATTTTGGGGGGGGGGGGGGGGGGGTTGCGGCCTGAAATGTTTGGGAACGCTTGGCCTATAGACTGCAAGTAATTTTCTTCTGTGCAAATTTGTAATTGCACACACTATCTGAAAATGTAATGGGAAGATTGCCATGAAAATGTATGCTACTCAGCAAAGATGTGCCTTGCTGAATTTGGTGACCCCGTCATGGCCTCTACGCTATCACCACCCTTAGGCCAAACTTTTCCACTTTTCCACAATTTGCACACAAGTTATCTCGTTAACGAATTGGCAGATTGCCACAAAACTTGCAGAGTGCATTCATGCTCACAACTGCTTGAGCGAGTGACCCCCATGACTTTTAGCATCACTCTCAGACCAATCTGTGAATCTTCATGCCTTGAGAGATTACTTTCAAGCTAAAACGTTTAAGATATATCATAATCCAATAGGCAGATTCCAGAATGATCCTCCTTACATATTTTTGTAACCCCTAGGGGGGGTCGCCAAATTATTTCGGGGGGTCCCCAAAATATATATATAAAAAAAAAAAAAAAAAAACAATTCCAAGTGTACTTGGACAGACAGAGACATTGCCAAAGCATTTCCGGGGGTCCCCAGCCAAAAACGTTGAGACCCCCTGGGCCGGTGTACGGTACACACTGGGAGCGTTTATTGTCTCCACCAGGCCGAAGGCATGGGGAGAGAGTATGTTTTGCACTCCGTCCGTCCGTCCGTCCGTCCGTGTGTGTGTGTGTCCGTCCGTCTGTGAACAGCTAATCTCCGGCACCGTTAACCCGGTCGATGTCAAATTTTGCACACACACCCCCTGGATGCCAACGAGGAACCTCTGCCCCAGAATTTCCAGAACGGCCTGTTATAGCGCCACCAGGAGGCCGCTTTGTGCAAAACAAGTTTTTGGACAGTACACCTACAAACTTTGTCCAAACATCACACAAATTGGTACACAGTCTCTCTAGAGCCATTGAACGAAACGGGTCTTTCAGATTTCTCAGACTCCATCCTGATTGGCTAAGATTGGCTTCCAAATATAATAACTCGCCGAAAAGTGTTTTTTACCTCCAACTGCACGGATCTGTGGATAACTTTGTATGCCAACTCCCTAGAGGCCAAGGAAAAACTTTTGCCTGGAATTTTTCACATCTGCTCTTTATAGCGCCACCAGGAGGCCGACATATGTAAAACACATTTTCTAATATTACTCCTTCAGATTTTATCCAAATTTCACGCAAATCGGTACACATGCTCTCCATGGTCATGTGATCAAGACGCGTTTGTTTGATTTCTCATAATCCACCTTCATTGCCTACGATTGGCTTCTAAACCTTTCAGGAGTAGCCCGCTTTGTACCCGTTTTGTACAAATTGCCACAATTACTCAACGCAGCGTCCGATTGCGGTGACACTGCATGCATATTCCCACTAGGCTGAGGAAGAAATGCCACTTGACAGTTTTCAAATCAACCTCATGGTGGCGCTACAACAGGCCAAGCCGCGTCACACACACACACACACACACACACACACACACACACACACACACACACACACACACTATATAATATAAATTGGGGTCCCAGAGATAGAAATGCCGTTTAAAAAGGGGCATCTGTAACTTAAAGGCGTAGTGAAATAAAAAATATGTTTTTCACACTTTTAGACCACATCCGTGGTCATCATATGAGCATACCTAACAATGGATGCCAAAATGGGTACTTTTTCATTTTGTGTATTTTTATATCCAAAGTCCATAAAAATCAATTTTTAATGACTTCCTGAAAACGTACTGCGTGATGACGTGTCGAGGCCCACATCGATAAAAGCCAATAACAATGAAGCTCACCCGTTTGATTCCCCATATCTGCGCGTCCGTCCTAGCCTGGCTAATAAACCAGACTAATATCACACAACACTGTCGCGGTATATTAGTCTGGGCTGGCTCCACTTGGATTTCATTTCCCGGGGGGCGGGTTCAAACATTTTCTCTTCGACGCAATTGGTCAGAGCTACTGTCAGTCAAAGGTCTCAAGCATTGAACGTCACTGTACCAAAGCCCGCCCATATTGCATACCGTGTCCCGATTGGCCCGACCTGTTCTCGGTTGTAGGAAAGAGGCGTGCTACTGAGCCTCGCCAGACCCTAATCCGCTGGCAGGCAATTTTTTTTTTGCCCACGGCTGATTCGGTCTGGTTTATTAACCAGGCTACGTCCGTCCAACACTGTCCAACACAGCTGCTACTGATTACAGAAATCCTCCGTTTTTATTCCCATTCAAGATAACAAGTGTATTACTCGGTTTCAACTTAATCATCACGCTAAAATATGTATCTGGCCGACTATCTGACTTGTAAACAAACACACTCCATGCGTCCTGCGTGTAGCATAGCTACCGTCCCTAGCTACCGTCCCATCACCTGAAGGGATGCGACGCTCTGATTGGTTCAGAAACTTCAGAGCCGGTGTTTCAAGCTGAAACCGTCTGAAACTTCAAAATAAAATGCCCACCATTTCCGTTTCCCTACACCTTTAATGCGTGTCAAAGTGGGGGTCCTTGAAATGAAAACGGTTGAGAATGACTGCTAGAGCCGTACAAACTGGGGTCCGCAGGCTGATAAATGTCAATTTGGGGGTCCTTGACATGAAAACGTTTGGGAACGACTGCACAGCGCTGCAGCCATGTGATACTATTGACCTTATGCACACCGCAGCCATGGATTTGTCACACTCACAGTATGTAAAGGCTTTTAGTCTTGCACCTTTTTTTTTGCTGTTAGAACCAGAGTGGATTGGGGTGGGGGGTCTTGTTCCCTGTACTTGCATGGATTTATTTTGGTCCGTTTCAACTAAACCTAGAGAGAGAGAGAGAGAGAGAGAGAGCTTATTCAAATTCAAAATTCACCTTCCTCTCTACATCAGCAATTAATTGCCCTCAGGCGGTCATAGCGAGTGCATCCTGAGGCCATTTTCTGTAGTGGCAAATTGGAATTTTAAAACGCTGCCCTGGCATATAGCATGCAGGGGCTTTTATTGTTGTCGTGTTTGTATTTTAAATGAGTCGGGGAATGTAGGAAATGTCACCCGCACCGGTTGATTGAGGTTATAATTCACTCGTTAAGTTTAATGTTAAAGTCACTTTCGCCACGCAGGTGTGACATGTTTTAACTAGATAAAGTGCCCCTCGGGGCACAGGTCTCCACCAGGGCAGGTCAGGTTGTGGGCCCCTGGTGGTGCTATAATAGGCCAATGTGAAAAGGGGTGCCATTTCTTCTTACGCCTTGGATGGTAATTGGATGATTTGAGGCATTTTGTTCCAAAAATGTGTTTTGCAAAAATCCACCTGTTGGTGGCGCTATAACAGGCCAATGTGAAAAGGGTGGGATATATTCTTCAGCCTAGTAGGAAAGTCTGTGAAAGATTGCATGTAAAATGATTTGAAGCTTTTTGTTCAAAGCGGGCCAATCCCGCCAACTTTGAAAGCCAATGTTAGCCAATTAGGATCAAATATGAAATATCGGACAGATCCGTCTTGAGCACATGACTATAGAGATAGTGTGTAACGATTTGCGGGATTTTTGGACAGAATCTGGAGGAAAAAATGTGTTTTATTTTTAAAGTCGGCCTCTTGGTGGCGCTATAACAAGCCATTTTGGAAAATTTGGGGCAGAGGTTCATCGTTGGCATCCAGGGAGTGTGTGTGCAAAATGTGGCGTTGACCGGGTTAACGGTGCCGGAGATTAGCTGTACACAGACGGACAATCACACACACACACGGACGGAGGGCAAAACATACTCTCTCCCCATGCCTTCGGCCTGGTGGAGACAATTATTTAATACACAGCATGGCTAACATTCACAGCTATGTGTGTTAATTTATATCCAGGAATGAGTTTAAAAAACATACAATTTAACACAACTATGTACCGTACGCAACTATACCACATCTGCAGAGCCTGATATTGGAGTTAGACAACTATTGGTTGATAAAGTTGTTTGAAGATATAGACGGCACACCGGATTGGACACTATAGATGCGCCACTATCTTTAGTGTATATTGGATATCGTTGCGAGTACCATATCTCTCCATTGGGAGAGGGAGACAACAGACATTAAAACTGACCTTTTAAGATTATACTCATGCAGTTACGATGAGGTGTGAGCAAAGTGTGGCCCTGTGGATGTCTGCCCCTCTCTCTCTCTCTCTCTCTCTCTCTCTCTCTCTCTCTCTCTCTCTCTCTCTCTCTCTCTCTCTCTCTCTCTCTTTCACTAGAGATTCTCCAATCAATAGGCCACCGATCAGCGATCGGCCGATATTCACTCCAAATGACTCGATCAGTGATCTGGGAATTTTCCCTATCTGGAGAAACCGTCTCATACCATTTAAGTGGTATAAATGTCATTTCAGATATCTACATAGTACAATAACATTTTCCATCTTTGTGACAGGCCTAAACATTCTCCCCTTCCCCCCCCCCCAAACACACACAGGAACAGTTTCGACGTGGGTTTTGAAAATGTTCCCCTTATTACGCACAACATCGGCCCGATCGTGAGAAAAAACAATCGATGACCAGGGTCCCAAAAAAACCCCCTGATAGGAGCATCCCTTTCCCTTTCAACTTGACATTCTCTAGCAGGTTGTGCTTGGTCTGCACACATGCATGCCTCCTACTGTATTACTTATGTCTTCCGATGAATAAATGTATGTGTGCTTCTGCCACGTACTGTATATGAGAAGCCTTGACACTGGCTGCCACTCCCGTCTCTCTCTCTCTCTCTCTCTCTCTCTCTCTCTTCTCTCCAGAGCTTCAGTGCGTGCAGGCAAAGAACAAAGGGCTTATGACCATGATGAATAATCAAAAGGCCCACACAGTCTCACCGACTGTCCTCTCCAACTATACACGTGGATCCTATAAGAAACGCACAGAAGAAACACACACACACACACACACACACACACACACACACACACACACACACACACACACACACACACACACACACACACACACACACACACACACACACACACACACGTCCGTGGATCATCCTCCTCTCACCACAATTGCAGGCAAATCGCAGGCACCTGCAACAATTATTAAAATGCAGGTAGTGTAACCGGTCACAGACACAATGGATGGCTGCTCGCGCACACACACACACACACACACACACACACACACACACACCATAGGCCTGAGCGGGTCACAACTGGACCCACCCTACCTCCTCCACCCTCTCCTATGAAATAAACAACAAAAATTCTCACCATCTGTTCCACTGACATTTCCCATTCCACAGAGGGAGCGAGAGCAGGAGAGGTTATGACACACGCACGCATGCACACGCACACGCACACACACAGAGAGAGAGAGATGGAGTAATGAGGGGGTGGGGGGCACAGGACAGAGGTAGCATCTGGCGATCGCCTCTCGCCCCCCCCCCGGGGGTTTTGAAGTTGTTCGCGGTGTCACGCCGTCGTGCGGCTCGTGTACACTATCTCACCTCCCTTGGATGGTTGCATGCCTTGGTTGCCGTGGCAACAGACGTGCAGTGTTTCCATGCCTCGCAGCCGCAGGTGCCTACATGCAGTCCGATTCTGAGGGCACTTTGTGCTTTTCTTATACACAGACACACACACAAAGGTGGTGTTATTCCTACAGGCCAATGTAAACTTGGCCTCTGTGTTAAACGATGTCTCGTGGCTGGAGGACTTGTGGCCAAGCCTCGGCCTGCTTACAATACGCCTCATATAGTCTGCGCGTTGATGCTGCATCTCTCTTAGCACCGCAGGTTTGGAGGCTGAACAAGACGGCTTTGTAAATGGACTTTGCTTTGACAGACGGTGCACTTGAAAGAATTTGGCAGCATAGGTCTTGGCTGCACTTGATGCAGCAGACACGTGTGTGTGTGGGCGCTGGTGCTTGTTTGTGGTTTTTGACGATTTGGGTCCTTTGACCTCATTCTATGACGTTGGGTGGCCTTGACTTGAAAAAGACCCAGCGGTTGATAAACAGTAGAGGATATACTTGACTTGTCTCGAGTTTCCAAGGCTGCTTTCTTTAGGAGTTTGTCTCTGTGTGTGGGTGTGTGCGCATGCGTGCGTGCATCATGGCATAATGTGTGTGGGTGCGTGTTGCACGTTGCACCTTTCCTCATCTTTCATCTCAGATGAGGTGTGACAAAGGCCCTGGTTCTCTTCTGAAGGGAGGAGTGGGTTGCCTGGAGGCGCTGATGGCTTGTGACAGTTAACCAACGTGTGTCTGTGTTGTGACGTGTGTGACTAAACAGGCCCTGTATATAAGACCTGGCTACCATCAGTAATCAGTAAAGTTAATTAAGTAAAAGTATCAATGCTGCAATATATGTAGAAATACTCTGTTACAAGTAAAAAGTCCGGAATTCAACATTTACTTGAGTAATAGTACAAAAGTATTGGCATCAAAATGTACTTAAAGTATCAAAAGCAAAGGTTGTGCAGAATGTCGCATGTCATGTTTTCAAATGTATAAAAATCTCGATGTGACGCATTGTGAGCCATTTTCAAATGGCCGAAATGTATAGGGGGCTGAAGTGGTCAATTTATGATTTGTCATTATAATCAAAATCGACATAGTAACTAGTAACAACATGTAGTGGAGTAAAAAGTACAATAATATAGGTGTAGTGGAGTAAAAGTAAAAGTATTGGAAATTGGAAATACTCAAATAAAGTACATAAATGCTTCAAAATTGTACTTAAGTACAGTACTTACTGTAAGTAAATGTACTTTCTTTGCTTTCTACTACTGGCTAATGTTAAGCATCCCAGTCACCACACTGACGCCTGGCCACTCAAAACAACAGGGGGGGGGCTCTCGTTCCACGCACCTGGATTGATTGATTGAATAGTTTATTTGACAGAATGTACTGTATAAACAGTCAAACACTCCAAGTCCAAAAGGGATGGCACCAAAAAAAGTCCTTGTGGTCTTGTCAAAATCATCACTGTAAAAAATAAAACACTCTAAATACATACATACAATACTGTCTCAACACCCCCACACATGGGGGGCACGGTGGCACAGTCGGCAGTGTCGTCGCCTCACAGCTAGAAGGTCCTGGGTTCGATTCCCACAGTCGGCAGTGCTGTCGCCTCAAAGCTAGAAGGTCCTGGGTTCGATTCCCGCTGCGGACGCTGTGGGCGCTGGGGGTGTGTTCATACCCGAGGCGGGGTTGGTGAAAGGGCCCTTTTGTGTGGAGTTTGCATGTTCTCCCCGTGTCCCCTAGGGTGGGTACCCTCACAAAAAACATGCCGTAATCCTGGTCTCTAAACCAAGGGCGCCTGATGGAGGGGGAACGAACTATAGTCGGAATAACTTGTTCCTTCCACGCGCTATGTCCGGCCGGAATGTGCCATTCTGACACCTGTCAGGTGAAAAGAAGGACTCCTCATGCATAGAAGGAAGCATGAGGTCAGTCCGCCAGCGCCCAGGATTACATTAGATAGATTGACACTGGGTGAAAAAAATGGGTTGCAAAATTGTGGGATACAAATTATAGATCAAAAACAACCCCCCCCCCCACACATGCAAAGAAAATGCTGTGCACTGGACATAGTGCAGGATAGTGGTTGAGAGAGAGAGATGATGTCGGAGGAATGCCTGATTCTGGGAAGGCGTTGTGCTGTGGTTGGGGTGAAGAAATTAGTGCGGATGCAAGTCCAGAAGCATTAAAAAAAAACACTTGTTAGCGCCTGAACAGAGTTAGAAAATAAATAATTAAAAGAAGACAAGAGTTTCCAAAGTTGTAAATGACCCCCACTAACCCCAATTAATGTGGAGAGTGAATGCACAAACTTTGCATGAGGGGAGATGGACTCATTGTGGAGAAGAGCTTCAGTCTTGCTTCAGTTGACGGCTAATGGAGCTTTGCGGCCAAAAAGCACCACGCTCAATTAGCCATGCTAATGTTCAGTTTAGCCGTAGCAAGCACTTTAAGCCTTTGTGTATTTACACAGCCCCTCTCTCTCTCCCTTCATCCCGTCGACATAAGGCCCGCTATTGGTCAAGCCAGACCTCCCTCGCCCTTGAACGATCTAATGGGTCGTACAATAATGGTTTGGGGTTGTAATAATAGTTGCCTTTTCCAATTTATTCTAGGATTAGTTAACACCACACACTCATTTTCTAATATTTGGTTTCTCACCAGAGCCCCTTTTTCTCTGTCAAAGTGTTTACATCGCTAAGCCGGTCCTAATTTAAAATCTCCCATTTCCATTAACGCTTTCCGTCAGCTCTGACTAGGTCTTGTTTGCTCATTTCAAGGCTGAGGTGGGGTTGAAGCTAATGCCGTTTAATGACAAAAAGGGTCGGCAAATGTTCTCAGACTCAACTCGGTGGCCTCTAAACATCCACAACAAGCTAAAATACAGTACATTCCATCCCTCTAGTCGACAGCTGGGCGACGTGAGTCCTGGTGAGATAAATTCCACTTGATGGTCTCATCTTCTTGGGGAACGGAACGGGGGGGAAAAACACAGTAATAATAATGCACGCGGATAAATAATGTATCTCTGTCATATAATTAGAAACTGTTCCCCCGGAACACATTTGCCCCAAATTAGACCCTGAGAGTAATTTCACTGCGTTTAATGTGCCATTCAGCCTTTCCACCGCCCGCTACATACCGCCTGCTCCACAAACCCACGCCATGTTTTAAGTCCCATTAAGAAAACAATCACTCCTCTGCAAATAGCTGCTGTCCTTTAATGGTGTGTGATGTTTCTATGGGTTTGGGTTGATCAAATCCAACATGCGAGCGGAGAAGAAATAAGATGATGCACGATGATAATATGGGAAATAAGTTGAGTACCACACTGGGTCACAGAAGTAGTTTTTCTATTGAAAATCCCATAAATCTATAGCTAAGACCCGGCCTCTCCCACTTAGACACCCACTTAGACGCTCATTCATTCCAATATCATGGATTTTACTGTTTTACACATTAAATACTGGTTCATTTTTGGAACCAGACCTTCAAAATCTCTTCCAAATCCGTCAACAAGGCCCTGCCATATGCACTGGAAAAATGTGCGTGGCATTTTCTTTTCTTTTTAAACAATGTTTTATCATAATAGGAAAACTATGGGTTAACATGGGTTTGCTTAGCTGTAATTGGACCATAGCAGTTTGGGGAGGGGCTTAGCTATAAGTTCGATAGTTGCATGGCGACCCGCTAGGGTGTAGGTTTTTGGGGCCATTGAATTGAACCTGTAGAAGCCATTTCACTGTGTTTTGTATTTTCTGATTATTATTTGTTATTATTTAGCCTTATTAGTTGTGAGAATATTCTGTTGATTATTGGCTAATTGGTTTATTGTTCCCAGGCCTAGGCTTTAATTATGGACAGGTGTGGGGGGGAAATCATGCACCTATGTGGAGACACGGTTTTTTACCAGTAGCACAGACTGTCATGTTTGTATTTATGCACCTTTTCAAAGCAAAGCAAAACGAATGCAACCTTGTGGACATTGGACTTCTTCATGCCTGCGTATAATCCTACATCCATATACTGGGTGCATCATGGGTTTGTCAAATTGTTTTACTTGAAAGCCGACAAACACCATTACAGAACCAGTTGAATCACTTGGGTCAACAGGCCATATCACACCGCTGGGACCAACGCTAAAACCGCATCGTCCCGTCTCAACCCTTGGGTGGCTTGTTGATTTCAGAAACTTATTTTATTGTTGACACAGAAACTGGAAATGAATTGAACTGGCCTGAATGGAAACAAGACTGCTGTTTTTACATTTATGTTCAATAAACTATTCAATCAATCAAAAAAAGGTTTCGGACAGACTATAGCCTTCTTAGTGTTTGATCCGTTGGCTGGCACCTCGCAAGGACCCATAGTGCTGCTGAGCACCATTTGTGACCAAATTTGACTGAGGGACTGCCATTGGATTTTTTAGAATTTTCATTTTTTCTTGTCATGTGAAAGCAGGGAATCATATAGCTTCAAATTGACAAGTTTGACCCACCAGTTTTTAGAGATATGGCTTATAGAGTAATGTCTTGCAGAAAAAGCGCGTTGAGAAAACAGGCTTGAAAGGTTCACTTCTGTGGTCTCCAACATTAAACCTAGCTACATGCTTATTTCAGACATGCTCTAGTATGTGAAGAGTCTGCCTGTGCAAAATGAGATTAACTCATTTTGGGGAGAGAAAAAAAATTCTCCTCTGGTGAAAAGCTGGAATTTGCGCGATGGCAGGCTCTCAGTCAAATCTGGTCACATTTGGTAACCAGGAAAAGAAAGACATGCATACACAGGAAAGAGAATGCGTGTTAAAAAGAGGTTGCATGGCATGCCACCACGCGAATCAAGCAACATGAGGCATTGAGATGCTGACTGAGAGGGATGGAAGGGGTAAAGAGGAGAGAGGGATTATGATAATGGCGTGGCGACAGCTGTTGGGCCCCGGTCGAGCAGCTGCAGCCGCACTGAAGGAGCCTCCTCCACAACCCAAGCAGAATCCTCCTCCATTACCAAGAAAGGTATATAACCGGGAAAGGAAACGATACATAGAGATAAAGACCATGCAGAGGGGATGGCAGTGCGGTGCTCAGGGATTCATTTTAGAAAAGTTAACGTGGAGATCTTCAAATGCAAGATTGTATTTGACATTCATAGAGAGAACGAAGGAAAGGCAAAGTGGGAGCAAGAGACGGTGAGACTCTCCAGGCCGTTGAATGCAGCATATACTACATGGTAAAATAAATGCAAATGCCCACACTCCTTTCCATACCATATATATATACCGGAAGGCATGGAACAACATATTTTCAGATGGGGGTTGGCGGCCAATTACTGTACATATAATTCTGGGGGACATGAAAGTTTGAGAACAACTGACATAGAAACACGAGTTTTTCAGAAAACTGTCAGGATTTAGAAGGCATTTGATAAATGTCGACGTCAGACCTAAATGGGTTAAGAGAAAATAGTCAAAGATTTGAAAAAACAAAAACAAATCTAGATTTTTCAAAAATCTAAAAATAATAAAACAACAATAAAACAAACGATCTACAAGCTCATGAGCTTGTACAGTATATCTGCTATTTTCAAATAGCCAAAGTATAAAGTATATGGTTAATACGGTCTTAATTATTCTGACCCCCCAGCTAGAAAGTTATAGTCACACACCTGGTGGTGGTTTGGCTGATGCTGTCATCAATGCAGGTGGTCTCTCAACTCCGTGTCTCTCTCTCTCTCTCTCCCTCTCCCTCTCCCTCTCCCTCTCTCTCTCTCTCTCTCCACCTGCGCTCTCCCTTTCCGAATTTTCTCTCCCAGTTTTATTTTCCTGTCCGGAAATATTTCATGGCGATGATCTTATACTGGATCTCTTCTCTTGTCCACTAGTCCCCTTCCTAACATTTTAGTCTTAGTTTATATTGATGAAATTGTCAATATAGTTAGTCTTATAGTTTTAGTCATCATAGCCTAGTAGTTTTCATTTAGTTTCTATTTAGTTTTCGTCAGCGGAAAAAAACATTAAGGTTGTCGACAAACATTTTCCGTCATGGTATTAGTCGACAGAATCAACTCTGGTGAACAGGAGCACAACTTAGCAGTATAGTGAGTCTCTCTTCTTTTTATTTCTATTTTTGTCCACCCATCAGTTTTTATTTTTTCCTGTCAGCTTTTAGAAAGGGCTCTGACAGAGTATCTGTCAGCTGGTGAGATGATGATTGGGTGTGTGTTGGGGGGGTGGTTCCGGATAGGGCTATCTGGAGATATCTGTCAGTTGGTGCAGATAATGTGACACAGTCCCTTGCTAGATCACACCCACCAAACATCTCTGTGTCCTTGAACTTGTCTGCTGCTTGAACTTGGCCACTTGCCAGTTAACGAAAATCACAGCTCAAGTCGTCTTGACACTCATCTGTTGCGTGGCAAGACCTGGGCTAACCCATATTAGACCGCAGTGTTGTTTTCGTCAACTGAAACTAAGACGAAAAATGTTCGTCGACTACCTTTTTTCACTGACAAACTAAATGAAAACTAAGCTATGATGACTATGATGACTATATTGACAATTTCGTCAACAGATAAAAACTAGACTCAAGTGTTAGGAAGGGAATAGTGGACAAGAGATCCAGTATAAGTAATTTTACACTTGGTTGCATGCTGGAAATAGCAGATCTACAAGCACTGTAGAGCTTGTAGATCGGCTATTTTCAGCAAGTGTAAAATCAGTCATTACGACGGCATCAAGGCCCACCAAAATACATTTTAGTTGACTAAATCAACTGTAGATTTAGTCAACTAAAATCTTATGGCATTTAGTCGACTAAAACTAGACTAACACTAAAACATTCCATGTGACTAAAACTAAATTAAAACTATTCAAGAGACTTATAGCTTTTAACCACTTTAACCATTATTTTAAACTTTAGCTGTTGAAACATAGCACATCTACAAGCTCATACTAGGCCAGTCAATCTAAGCCAAAATAAATTGCAAAAGTAATCATTCAAGGTAATTTGTATGATCCTTATGTTCATCCAAATTACATATATAAAAATAGAGTATTATATAAATTGTGGATCATGGTAAATTCAGGGCTTGAAAGTTGGAGTATCATTAAAAACCTATAGGCCCCTAAGGCAATTTCTTTTTGCCTTAGAGGCATTTTAATTATGCTTTAAGAAGCATGTAACGTGTCAAACTAGGTGTTTTTCATGATTCGGAATCCATTCCAAGCATTAGTTTTGCACGGAAAAACCCTCATTGGGCTAAATTAGGCCATATAGCCACTTGCTCAACTAAATGAAAACTATTGAAGAGACTATGACTAAAACCAAAATCAAAATTTGCTGCCAAAAACAACAACACTGTTTTGTATAGAATCTGGTGTCGGGTCTAAATGGGTTTCATGTTGAGTTCTACCCCAGCGGACCACCTCCTCAACCCCACGTGACCTCCCATCCTCCAGGGTCTAAATGGGTTTTATGTTGAGTTCTACCCCAGCGGACCACCTCCTCAACCCCACGTGACCTCCCATCCTCCAGTAAGCTCTGAGTTCTACCCCAGCGGACCACCTCCTCAACCCCACGTGACCGCCCATCCTCCAGTAAGCTCTGAGTTCTACCCCAGCGGACCACCTCCTCAACCCCATGTGACCTCCCATCCTCCAGTAAGCTCTGAGTTCTACCCCAGCGGACCCCCTCCGCAACCCCACGTGACCTCCCATTCTCCAGTGGGTTTTATGTTGAGTTCTACCCCAGCGGACCACCTCCTCAACCCCTCGTGACCTCCCATCCTCCAGGTTTTATGTTGAGTTCTACCCCAGCGGACCACCTCCTCAACCCCACGTGACCTCCCATCCTCCAGTAAGCTCAGTAAGGTCTAAATGGGTTTTATGTTGAGTTCTACCCCAGCGGACCACCTCCTCAACCCCACGTGACCTCCCATCCTCCAGGTTTTATGTTGAGTTCTACCCCAGCGGACCACCTCCTCAACCCCACGTGACCTCCCATCCTCCAGTAAGCTCTGAGTTCTACCCCAGCGGACCACCTCCTCAACCCCACGTGACCTCCCATTCTCCAGTAAGCTCTGCCTGCAGGTCAGATCAATGGACAGATCTGAGAGCCCTGCAGGGGACAGTCTTAATCCCTCAGCCTCATTGATTACCAGGCAGCCCCATTAGATCCCTGCTTTTCAAACCTTCTCGTATCAAGGCCCATTGTTTATTCCGCAGACCACCATTTGATGACATTTAGGGGGCGATTCACACTATGGTCCCGGGTGCGCACTCGGGACCACTTGGCAGATGTTGTGGTAGTGTGAATAATGCGTATACCGTTCCCGGGAGCGGTTCGCCCCAACCGTACCCGGGACCGCTTGGGGGGGTGGGTCCTTATAGTGTATATATGAATAGAGACGGCACCCGGAGGAAACCCTGCAGGCGAAATGGACATAGTGGCTGAATTTGGTATGGCAGTTTGGACCCAAATCGTGAACGCGCTGGTCCGTTGACTATCATTGCGCACGTTCATGATGACACGTGAACGCTGTTTCATACGTGAACGCACGTGAACGCGTGCAATGATAGTCAACGGCCAGCGCGTTTACGATATGGGTCCAATCCATCCCAGAATGCACTCTGTTCCTACCCGGAAGCTTTTGCGCTTTTGAGCAACTTAATGCAACTGGATGGGAGGAGAAATCCAGTGCCGTCTCTATTCATATGTACTCTAATAAGGGTGGGTCTCTGGACCGTTGAAGTGTATTTGGATACGGATCGTTCCAATGTGAATGCATGCGTACCTAAAGAAGGAAGTGGACTGTTTCTTTTTTAGAACGTGACATAATATAGTCGACGAGCCAAGCGTCAACAAAAAATAACACAAAAACACTAGCACATTTCTCAACGCCGTCCGTCTCCTGTTGAATCTGCTATACGCGCAGCACCGCAGTATGCGCTGATCTTATTCTGCGGACTACACGTGGCTCTAGAATCCATAGAAAACTAATCAAACACGACACTGGAGCACAGAACTGACTGACACAGTGAATAGCAGACAGGCTGACAGTGAAGTAGTATAACGGCAAAGAGGCAATGCAATGCAGTGTGTCTGGATGTATTGGAGACAATGTCGCAGAGTTGATGGTCAGTGTCCGGGCGTGCCAGCCATCAAGCACACCGCCATCTGCAGGATTAAAGTGTGTTATGCAAGTGTACCCGGGTGCGCTGTTGAATCTCGGGCAATGTGAATCATGGCCATCGGGGACCAGGCAACCGTATTCGGAAACGGTTCCAATGAAACGGATTCAGTCCCTCTCAGTGTGAGTCCCCTATTAGCCTCTCAGACCCAAAACTAAAAGAATACGTACACATCTCCATACCATGCTGTATTTATACCATTAGGAGAGACGGCAGGCAACCGTTGATCAAAATAACAATTCTTCTATACAGTACATTCTCTAATTGTGTAGACCTCTTGTACATTAACTTAATTATAATGCAGATGTTTAACAAATAATTTAACTCTTGAGAGTGTAAAATGAAACCAAATCGACCCATAAAGGTCTATTTTGGGTCATTTTACACTCTCACACAAAGATCTATAGGGGTCCATTTGGTTACCAACTAACAGCTCTATTTGTTTTTAGCACTCTCTCTTTTCTTCTGTATAGGTGTACGGTAGATGCTATTGTGCATGTTTAATTCCCCTCACTCCCACATCCACGGTTTTGTTATCTATCTATCTATCTATCTATCTATCTATCTATCTATCTATCTATCTATCCATCCAAGTTCCTCAACCTGCTTTAAAACCTCATTCTCGATGAGCTTCTCAAATGAATTCAGAACTAAAGTCAAAGCTGTCTATCTGAAATCATTTTAAATGTAGTAGGGGTTCCATTGTTGGCTATAGTAACTGGAAAAATGATGGAATACCTCCAATGATTGAGTACCATCTTAAATTAAGAGATTGTTAAAAAAATAAAATAAAAACGGACATAGTGAAAGATGGAACAGAGCTGGTCTGCGCAGGGTTTCGGTACCATGGCCACAGATGGGATCAGGTCCTGAGCTCTTAGTCTTAGTGTGGTAGTCTGCCTGTCTACCCTTCTCTATCTCTCTGATCTCTTCTTGACTCCAAGTCTCATTCCATTCCACACATCTCTCTTTATCGGCTCTCTCTCTTCTAACACAGACACCCCCCTTCTCTCTCTCTCTCTCTCTCTCTCTGTCTCTCTCTCTCTCTTGGAGGCCCCCCTGGCTTTCTGCAGTGGATTATTTATCACACATCTAAAGAAGTCCTTGATCCTGTTGGTCCAATTAATTAGCAGTTGGATGGAACTTCAGTCGACAGTACAGTGTTCTCCGCGGACAATTTCATTCCTCCCCCAGCAGGAAGATGTTGCATTATGTGTCGATGGTTGCGCTGAGCGTTTCGAAATGCACCTTTGATGACACATTTTTAGGGTTCGCCGTCGGATCCTCTAAAGGCTGCTATACCAAAGATAGCTTGATTGTGTGGGATGTATCGCAATTAAACGAGAGCCTGCATGGCCATGCACTTGGGAAGGTATTACTAAACCATATTATTTTAGCCCCCTGGGGAAAGCAGGCTGCTGATTGGATCAAAGGCTAATTATAGCGACGGATCGGTATTCACAAGAGAATACGGGGGGGACAACAAGAGGAAGAAGCGTATAGGTTGTAGATGGAAGATGAAAAATAGAAGATGGAAGCACAAGCCATGTGTGTAAACACTTTGACTGCCACCTAGTGGTGATTTTAGGTTGTTTCCGCCACGGAAAAGACTGGGTTTTACACCCATTTACATCCGGGTGTCCCAGCCTCGCAGAGCGAGAGAAGAAGCAGCAGCTAATGTTAGCAGTACCTTACGATGTTTATCTTTCGCCAGAAACGGTAATATGTCGGGAGCAATGCGGTAAAAAAAAATCACAAATCACATCCGAACCTCGGATGGATAGGCCAAAACCACAGACGGCGCCGCATTTTTCAGAGAGAACAGCCAACAAAGATCCTACTATATGGGTCGCTAGGGCGTGCGCGCGCACTCGTCCTTGTGCTGGGAGTGACGTAGGCGTTGCCAAGCAACCGGGTCAGTGTCGAATGTTGATTTTCAATGTAACCGTTTCGTAATCGATAAAGAACATTCATTGACGGAGTATTCCGTAAAGAAGCATACAGCGGTTGGATTTTAGAGGACGGAGAATTCCGTCAGAAGCAATTAAATGGTTAAGACTGGAGACGTGGCGAAAAGAGCACATGATACAGTAGATGCCAAGCTTAGAGTCATAGTGAAAGCTGGGGGTCAAACTGGGAACGTTGTAATTCCCAAGCGGCCACTTTACCACCTGCCCTGGGCCACTGCCGGCCCCACACTGTGTGTGTGTGCGCGTGTGTGTGTGTGTGTGTGTGTGTGTGTGTGTGTGTGTGTGTGTGTGTGTGTGTGTGTGTGTGTGTGTGTGTGTGTGTGTGTGTGTGTGTGTGTGTGTGTGTGTGTGTGTGTGTGTGTGTGTGTGTGTGTGTGTGTGTGTGTGTGTGTGTGTGTGTGTGTGTGTGTGTTGTGCACTCAAACGTACGTGCGTGCTGTGCACTCAAATTGTGAAAATGGCACAAAACGGAGTAATTCCCTTAATTGAATTGGCTCTGAATTTACCTTCATGTCCAGAGAAATTCTGCTGGGTTTCAGTTTTAGGAGAATAGACCCAAAAAAAAAGAAAGCACTTCTCATAGTTCTGTTCTTCCAAGCTGCGTTGAATTATAATTTGTGTGTGTGGTCTGTTGCTGCACGGGAATGAGTTTTCGTCCCCCAGGGGGATGGGGGGGGGGGGGGTGCTGTTAGACACTTTGATGGCATAATTGTATTTCACTGTTTTCGCTTTTACAAATGAATGACTGGCTTTCTTTTTCTCCTCTCCCTCCTCTCTCTCAGACTCGCGGTCTGCCATCTTCCCTCATCCCTTTATTTTCTTCCTCTGTACTCAAAGGGATGATTGATAGTCCTTCCATTGACTCTCCCCAGTTGATGGGAATGTCCTGGGGACAAAATAAGCGGGCCCGGTGGAGTTGGGGAGTTCATGGTCGACTCTGCCCATGAGGTTGTGGGCCTCAATGGGGCCTCTTGTAAGCTTTTGTGTTGAACCATCCGGTGGAGAGGGTGGGGGGAGGGGGGGGGGTGGGGGGGGTGGTGGTGGAGAGGGGGGGGGGGGGGTGGTCCTCTCCGCCCCTGTTGATATTTCCCCGATAAATTCCATTTGGGTTCATTCATTCTTTGTCAATGGGGGCAGACAAACAAGAAACCCACAGTGGCGAATTATGTGGTTCCAATGGTATTATAAGATGGTCACAGCGAGGAATGCGTCCCGCCATAGTTTTCCCCCTGCACGGGTCAAACAAGTTCACCGCAAACTTCCGTTGTGATTTATTATCTGCGTCAATACAGGGTGCTGAGGGCCATTTTTTTCCTTCTTCTCCCATCTCTGTCATTGCTAGTAAAAAAAGAAAAGGGGAGACACATTTTTTGCCAATACTTGTAGACTCTGATATATTTGTACGCGATTGCAATCGACTTGCAGTGAACTGACTTAAAAGGAATTACATTCAACATCCATACAGACACGTTCGGGCCCTGCCAATTTTGGGGGCGTCACTCAAGTAAGCGGCGTAATTTAAGGGTGGGCGGCTGCCAAGTTAAAGTCTCACGGACGCTGGTCAGTGCACAGTAGTGGCGACATGGGAATACCGACATGCAACACTGTTCAGCCGTTGTGTCCGTGTGGGCTGCGTGGTATATACATGGTATATACATGGTATATACATGGTTATACATGGTATATACATGGTATATACATGGTTATACATGGTATATACAGTACATGCCGTTTGCCAAACGCCGTTTGCACTCCCCTCCTCTCTGCCTCTCTCCTGTCCATAGTGATTAATGGCAGACTGTGTCCTTGCCCTGTCCACTCAATCCCACGGAAAGAAAAAAAAAATCATTTTCCAATTGAGCAGGGCTGAGGCCGGCAGAATATATTAGCGGGGATGTTGGCATGAAAAACCACGGGGACGCTGACATGATGAATGATGTATGCCTCAATCTCTCACATGTTGGAAAGAATGTGGAGTACTTGAGCTCTCTCTCTCTCTCTCTGTACTGTACTGTACTGTACTGTATGCAGGATGTAATTTGGCGTGTGGACACTCACACACACACGAGTCAATTTACAGTATTCATGCTGGGGCTCGATTGTAAACAAAATGTTGGCCTGATGTGGTTTGTGACAGATCACTGCGATACACGCTGTAAAATAACGCTGGAATGCACTACTGTTCACACTGCATTCTTCTCATGCAGTGTTTCTTTAGTCGTAGTCTTCTGAATAGTTTTCATTTACAGTAGTTTTAGTCACATTTTAGTCACCTGGAATGTTTTAGTGTTAGTCTGGTTTTAGTCGACTATTGAGATTTTAGTCGACTAAATGTACAGTTGATTTAGTCGACTAAAATGTATTGTGGCCGGCCTTGATGCTGTCGAAAACGTGCTGAAAATAGCCGATCTACAAGCTCACAACGCGTCGCGTCTGTATTGTAGATCTGCTATTTTCAGCATGCAACGAAGAGTAAAAGTACTTGTATTTTAGTTATACTGGATCTCTTTTCGTCAGTGAAAAAAGGTAGTCGACGAACATTTTTCGTCATCTAACTATAATTCACTCAATATTGTAATGAATGTCTGAAACACTGTCGTAGCTCGTCTCTGGCTGCACCAATCGCTCTGACTTTTCACACAGCCATTGACCATAATATTACGGAGGTCTTAACGAAGCCCTTTTTTCTATTTAACAAATTATTAATTAAAAATATATTTATTAGTGAATTAAAATTGCCCATCGACTTACATGGGAAAATGCGAACTCACATCAAGTCTTTTTCTCGCAGAAGCTGTCGGAGCTACAGTTACAACACTTGGAGGGGAGGTTCATAATAATTATTCAAATGAATGTAATGAATAATTACATCAGTCGGCCTCATGGTGGCGCTATAACAGCCCACTTTACATTTCGCCTTATAACCCATGCCCATTTACGTCGGGATCGATTTTGACTTTTCTTCAAAACACACTTTTTTCTCTTCCACCTACAGTTGCAAATCGCACAAAAATGGGTACATGTGATCTCTGGACCTATGTGGTTAAAACTGACCACAGGCAGAATTTTCATAGTCTGTATCGTTCGGCTGTAATCGGCTTCCAAATTTGGAGGGGCCTGTTTTACCAAAAACGACACAAATCACAAACAGAATGTCCAATCTACCCCAAATTTGATTCACATGTTGAGGGTGGTTTAATCACGGTAGCAGCATTAGTCAACGAAATCAACAATGATTCCTCTCCAGACGTCCTTTCCATAGCTAAGTCCTATTTGACGGCACTATGGGAACACACTTATCTTTCTTCCATTTAAAAAATGTGCCTTAATTGTTTCATTTTGTCATTTAATCGCTTTTAGATTGCGCCTCTTCTTCTCCTTTCTGGCGTCATATCCTTTGTCCGTTACTCATCCTGAACTGTGACATTCTACACTAGCACTTCATTTGAACTAGCAGCTTGACATGTGATATCCAACCTGAGGTTTGACGTCTTGTGTACAGTGTTAAAAGGAACCCTGGCTAACAAGACAAATATGCCTTAAAACATTATATACTTGCCCTCTATAACTAAAATAAAAAAATAAAAACACTTTAGGAAGCATAAAGTTGTTTTTTATTAGCATATGCATTCCATACATTCCATAGGGCTAGACCACATGGACATATATGACATCATCAACTTGCGAGAGGAGCAGCTTCTATTGAGTGAAAGATTCTCTATTTATGAAAGAAATAAAATATCTAAGGTGTTTTAATTCTTTAATTTTTGTTGTAGAGGGCAAGTATAATGTTTAAAGGCATATTTGTCTTATTAGCCAGGGATCCTTTTAATTTTGTTGACTACGACTAAAAGACTAAGGTTTTTGATATTTAGTTGACTAAGGCTAGCCGCTAGACTAAAGGTCCTTTCAAACGGGCAGAGGTGTACACAGACGTTGTCGCCTGGATCAACGACAGGTCTCCTCCAGGTCTGCTCACGAGGGGCGCCACAACGCAAGCGTAAGAAAAGAAAAAAAAAGCAAGGCTCCCGCATACACAGTGGCTCTGTCACACATTCAGTTAGGGATGCCGTGCACTGTGTCCACGATGACAGCCTTCTACAGACAGCTGTAGAAGTTGGGACAGAAGTGGTACTATAAAGTCCCCTGTCCTGTCACTGCGTCTTTTGAGAGCTTTTCTTACAATAAAGTTTGGCAAGTGTCTAGGCTTCTGCCTCGGGGGAACGTTCTCCACTCCGGGTTTACGGTAAATCCCACAGTAACAATCATTGGAAAGCAAGCGAGCTCTGCCAGGGTTGGAACTCCTACGCTTAGACTGTAGGATCGCTTTGAGCCAGGAGCCTTTGGGGCTGTGCTGGCTGGGGCGCCTTTGATGACACTGGCTGTGTCAGTTCGGATTCAAGTTGGCTTTGAGCTTTTCAAAGCTTGTTTCTGTATAAGTTCCCAAAGCAGCGGTTCTCTGCATGCTTGGACTGATCCTTTTGTTGTGAGGTGGTGTAACCTCGTTCAAGACCCATCGTGGGGTTTAACCCATTTTGGGCGGGAACCCCTTTTGGTGTTTCATATACTTTAGCTATTGAAAAATAGCTATTTTTTAAAAATCGTGAAAATGTGCCGCAAATCTTTGAATATATATATTCTTTCAGACGTTTTTAATTGCGTAGGGCAATAGAGCATACTTAAAAAAGGTCCCGCACACTGTCAGACAATTGTCTGTCCTGTTGAAGGTCTAATCGACCGAAGTGTCTGACAACTTTCAGAATTTTAGAAGACATTTTTTTAATGTTGACGTCAGGCCTAAATGGTTTAATGATGAGCCCTGCCCTCTAAGGAGGACTGGCTGGTAGTAGTGGTGGCTCAGGACGGAGGTAGAGGTTCACATTTCCATCCCTGGTTCTTCCTGATTCCTTTTTGCTCAAGACCCTGAACCCCTAACTGCTCCTGATGAGCAGGTTGGCTCTATACTGTCTATAGCTTCTTAGTCCATGAGCCAGAGCTCCAAAATTGTAACGTTAATTATGAATTGAGTGGGCAAAACCGTACCTACCGTATGTTCAATTGCTTATAGGGTCAATAGAAGTAAATTAATATATGATTGATAACCCTTCCACAGTAGTAGCTTTTTAATATTTTCATATTTGTTTTGCATATGTTCCTATATATAATGCCTAATTTGCTAATTTAAATGAACAATTTCAGAAATCTTGAAATACAATACATCACTGTCTTGGTGTAAGTAATCAACTGGGGGATGTTTCATGGTGATAACTATTAATAACATTTTTACCTATTCACCTATCATGTACTGTATATACTGTAGGTGAAAATAACAATTAATCTGTGATAAATATGAAAAAGCTACTCATACTGGAAGGATATTATTTTACTTAAACTGATCATATAAACAATTTAATCGTCGACTAAACAGGGGCGGAACATTTTCGATGACGTCCCACTGTTACGCAACATATTGCGCAACAGGTGCTCCTAGGCTGTGGAGCGATGCGGTCGGCTTTGATATCAATAATCTTCGTCTTTTGGATAAAACTTTGTCCTGGTGTTACTAATTGAAAGGACTGTGAACTGAGCGATTGGGGTGTTAACGTTTGCATTTTGGGGCTCTGTCTCATGGACTAAAGAGCCGGGCCGGTTCAACCCTGGTGGAAAAGGGGCCTCTGTGTGTGAATGGGTGAATGTAACGCACATCGAAAAGTGCTTTGGAAAAAGGGCACTATAGGAAGCCATGTTGAAACCTTCGCAGGCTGGCTGAATGACACGGAAGCCAGGTTGCTCACCGTCGTATGGTGTTTGGACAGCTATAGTATGCTAGCTAGTATAGAATAAGGTTCAATCATTAAATACACACAGCTTTGCATTGTGTAAAAATGCGTGTCACGGGCCACCACATGTGGACCGTCAGGCCGCCCATCCTTTCCATGAAGGCGCTCATGGAAAGGATGGAATCTTGGATTCCACTGAGCACTGTGACTCTTTGAGTGCAGCTGCCTTAACTCATTCTAGACGGGAACCCCTTTTGGTGTATTAAGCATTATGTTATACTTTAGCTATTGAAAAATAGCAGATCTATACGCTCATAGCGTGGCACCGAGTGTCGCACTACGAGCTTGTAGGTCTGCTATTTTTGGAAAGATTGTGAAAATGTGGCGCAAATCTTTGAATACATATTATTTCAGAGCGAATGTTTTTAACTCAAATCTTTGCTTCTGGGGGGGTTCCTATGGAACACCATATTTTCATATGGTGGTCGGCGGCCAAATACATATCATTTTGGGGGGTCCTGTTTGAGAACGCCTGACATAGAAACGCAGGGTTTTTCCAGAAAACTGTCAGGATTCAGAAGGCATTCGTAGAATCGTCCTCAGGTCTAAATGCGCTAAGGCTATAAAGGCAGGCCCACTGTAGTTCTTCACTCGGCCCACAACACCTACAGCATAGAACTGTGAGCCATATAGCCTGTCGATCATAAACACCCTCCAGGCCTGAGGCAACTGGCACTCTCGTCCATACAGCAACACAAGTCCCGGAAGGCCCCCCTGGCTGTCAAGACCCATGCAGGGGCACACTCTCCACTCAGAAGATTTGAAAGAAGGGAGAGTCTTCTGATCCTGCATGCACACATCACAGCACAATGTCCCAGCCATATGAATAATAGATTTCTGTAGAGCTTCTGTTGAATTCCTGATGCAATTCTTGCTGCCTTTTAAACCCTATACCCCCCCCACCCCCACCCCCATCCCACACCCTCCAAAACGAGGTGTGGCACCAGTGTTGTTTTCGTCGACTAAAACTAAGACGAAAAATGTTCGTCGAACAACCTTTTTTTTGACAAATACTAAATGGAAACTAAATGAAAACGAAGCTATGATGATTAAAACTAAGACTAAATATATTGACAATTTTGTCTACAAATAAAAACTAGATCCAGAAGAACTTAAAGTTAATTTTATGCTTGGTTGCATGCTGAAAATAGCCGATCGGCTAAGTGTAAAATCATTAATCACAATGTTTTTGTTCGTTGAGGTTTGGCCTTATAGATGTGTAGTCATGTAGTCTGTTACAAAATACATTTGTAAACGTTTCAATAATAATACTGACATTTTTAGCTTGCGGCCCTTGGACTTGTAATGTTGCTGAGTGGCCCCTGAGCCATCTTCAGTTGAGTAGCCCTGTTGTAGACCTAATGTGAAGAAAAAGCTTCATGAGCATTTTCCTCCAGAAATGTAAGAGGCAAACAAGATGGTTATTTGTTCAGGGTAATCGTTTCTCCTGGTGCTCTCGGACAAAAACAAAAAATGCTGAATTCAAATCAACAGAGTATACATCTATAGATTGCAGTACTTTTACTTAAGTAAAACATTTGAGCACTTTTTCCACCACTGGAACTGTCTTATTTCAAACCCTGCCTGCAGCAGCAGCCTCTCCATGGAGCTGACTTAACACTTCCATTCCATCATGTCTCTTTGTTCTGCTCTGTCTGACTCTGATCTGACGGAAGGCTTCTCTTCAAGCACATTGCTGGTTCTGTTATTTTCTAATATATTGTCAGTAGCTTTTTACGCTGACACTCCCTCTATCTCCACAATAATACTACAATACTAGAGGGAGCGTGAACAACAATCTGGTACCTCCCACTTTCAAAACAAATATGAGTCAAATCTCCTTCTACAACACGGCCAATCCAGGCGTGGAATGCCTTGACCCCCTCCCTCAAAAAATGCAGATCACTTACATATTTTAAACAGTTGATCACCACCCCCACCTCCTTTTCCCCCACTCTGTACATACTTTTTTACATCTTTTTTTTTTTTTGGAAACAGGATCACAAGGACTTTGTGCTAGTGTTTGGGCTATAAACCCCTTATCCCTAAACTTCTTTGCCTTTTTTACTATTTTGCTAAACATTTTTGAATAGTTAAAACGGCCAGTCTACTTGTAAGCTCACAATGTGTCAATGTAGATTGGCTATAGTTGAACTATTCAAAAAATAAATTCAAAATAGTAAAAAAAAAGCAAAGAAGTTTAGGGACAAGGGGTTTAGCGGTGACGAAAATGGAGCCCTTTGACTGTACTCTGTTGCTGTTTTTACATTTATGTTCAATAAACTATTCAATCAATCAATCAATCAATCAATCAATCAATCTCTCTCTCTCTCTCCTCTGCCCTGCAGGTCATCCTGATCCTGACCAAGTACTACCACGCCGACTCCACCAAGGTCCTGGAGAGCTCTCTGTGGAGGTACGTTTCAGACGCATGCAGTCAAAGCCTTCTAGGTGTTCATCAATCGTTGAACTGAGAGTTAACATTTATATTAATACACTCCGGGCTTCTGCTGTGCAGTGTGTGTGTGTGTGTGTGTGACAATACGCTGACCCACCACCTGCTGGGGCAGCACAGTTTCACTGGACCAGGCCAGCCGCAGAAGGGTCACCAGGCAGGCAGGCAGTAGCGGAGAACAACACAAAAGATACATGGCATTGGGCACGCACGCACGCATGCACACGCACACGCACAGGAATGGGCATCTGTTTGGACAGATACCATATCAGCATGGTACAGGGGAAAAAAGCACAGTGGGCACTATGGGAGCGCCAGGGAAAGGGGGGGGGGGGGGGGGGGTCAATCCTGGCGAGCGAGGCTTCCTGTGTTTGGAGAACGGGGGATGCCAACCCGGACGCCTATAATTCCTTTCAGAGTTGGCGTTGATGTAACCCTGCGGTTCACTTGGTGCTATACTGTTATTCTTTTCAATTTCTCTTCTTCGTGGAATATTATGTTAATTCAGCATGTTCTAGGATGAAACGTAACAAACCTGTCTAAGGGAATATAGATAAAACGGCTAAACACTCATGGCTAAAATTAGCCCACGCGCGCGGCGCTGACGTTGCCTCGACACGGAGCAAAGCATGTCTGATGGCGGTGCTTAATTCATGCCATTCACGCCTTGACATCAAAGCGCTCGCCTCTCATTATAGCTCCCGACTGCCTGCCTGTCTCCCTGGAGGACAGATATGAATAATGCGCTGTTTTAATGTTTTAATTGTTATGATGGGCTCATGAATAACGCTCTGGATTTTGCTCACCGGACATACAGTAGGTATTGCGTATAGGAAAACAAGATAATTAAAATAACCCGAGTCGGAATTTAACTCGCAAATCTGCTCTAACGTATAGCAGCTCGTCTAACCGGCCGTCTCTCGGCGCCGCCGACACACATGGATTTGCATGCAATTAACATGTCCTCTCGCTCGCCAAATTGGCTGCCCTACACCATGTCCGTTCTGCCGCTAATTGTGTGTGTGTGTGTGCGCGTGCATGCGTGCGTGCGTGCGTTCCGTGTGTGCGTGCGTGCCTGTCAGAGTGACATGGCTGCAGGAAAAGCCATGGTGACTAAACTAATGTAACTAAAAGCCTGCATGTTTTGAAGTCCTGCGGCTCTGGGATCAAACCTGAGAGGAAGATGGTTAGAAGATTAATGGGCTCTTGGTCTCACTGTGTCAGGTGGCGTACATCAATATGCCATATAGAGCTCCACCATGCAGTGTTGATTTCGTCGACTAAAACTAAGACGAAAACTGTTCGTCGACTACCTTTTTCCACTGATGAAAACTAAATGGAAACTAAGCTATGATGACTAAAACGACTAAATATACAAATATACTGACAATTTCATGGATAGTGCAGGTTTTTTAAGGAAAAAACCCCATTATTATGGATAGTCTGGAACTCTGGATTGTATTTGAACACATGGACAAACCCACACCTTGACATGAACACAGATAATACACATCTTTTTTCGATAGACCACTTAGGTAGCTATATGGAAGTACTTGATTAAATTGATTATTTCCGTTGCAAAACGATTCGATACCGATTATTTCCATTGACAAAACGATACGATACGAAGTCAAACGTTTACGATGCGATATTTGCTGTTTACATATCGCTATATACTTCGATGTTTTTTAATTAAAATCGATATTTCGATAGTTACTATATCGTTACACCCCTAATAGCAGCGTTAGAGTTTGAAGGAAACGCTTTAAAGAAAAGAAAATTCAGGGCACCTCCAGGTCAGTGAGCCTGATCAGGGCTGACCCTCACAGTCTGCGGAGGCTCGCTGTGTGAGCTATACTGTACTGTCTGTCATGTTCAAGCCTCAGTCCTCACTGTACAAGTTATTCCACCAGTCATGTCATGATGTGTGTGTGTGAGCACTTACTACAGTATCTGTGTCTACACAGTTACTATGTGTATGAACGGTTCAATGTCAAGATTGAAATAAGAGAGAACCCTATGCTTTGATGTGCACCATAATGTGTAACCATAATTTTTTGATGGCTACACATGTGTGTGTGTGTGTTTGCGCGTGCGTGCGTGCGTGCGTGCGTGCGTGCGTGCGTGCGTGCGTGCGTGCGTGCGTGCGTGCGTGCGTGCACCGTGTATGCGTGTATGCGTGTGTCCCTGTGTGAAAATTGGGAAAGTTTTGGCTGTCCCGAGGCTTTGGCGTCAGCACAGGGGGGGGGGCTTTTATTGCTGCCTGCCTGTGGCTCCAATATCCCAGTTTCTTGAGTCTGTTATGGCTGCCCCAAGGTTCTGCACTATCGCATGCTTGATAAAGAGCTCCCAAAACATTGACTTCCCTTCCTCGTGGGAAATGGCTGCCCTTTGTTGACGCAAGACAGGTGGGTGGGCGAGGACGGGGGCGGAGGTACGTGACGGCATTGAAATTGGGTGCTAACTCACGGGCAGAGGCATTGTGGGGCCGCGTTGATGGGTTTATGTTGAGGTTGGCCTTTGAAGTACGGACCAGAAATCATCAGAGAGGTACTGTTTGAGTTCTCTGCATGTGCATAGCAAGAGAGCTGCATGCATGCACGGTGGACAGAGGTTTTCCTGAGTCTTCTTAGCATTTAACCACTTTAATCAATATTATTATTATTTATTTTTTTAATTTCGCCTTTATTTAATATTTTTTATGGAGGGACAAGACAGTAGGCTGACAGGAAATGGGGAGAGAGATGGGGGGGGGGGAAGACATGCAGTAAAGGCCGTCGGGATCGGGAGTCGAACCCGCGGCACACTGCCAGACTGGATTACCAACCAAGGTGCCTGGACCGCTGAGCCACGGCCCAGGCCTAATCAATATTATTTTAAACTTTATGTTGTCGCTTTTCTTTCGCCGTCTCGTTCTCGTCTCGCCACATTTCAAAACTGAGGTGCCTCTAATTGGCAGAGAGTATGAACTACTAATAAGTCATTGACCACCATACGAAAAAGGGTGTTTAGGGACATTAATACGCATGCACTCAGGTTAGTTGTGATGGGGTAGAGTGAGGGCAGCAATCTGCGAAGATTAACCCATTTTGACCTGAGATCAGATTCTAAAAATGTCTTCTACATCCTGACAGTTTTCTGAAAAAGCTATGTTTCTATGTCAGTGGTTCTTCGATTTTTCAAAAATAGCAGACCTACAAGCTCGTAGCGCGCCACTCGGTGGCGCGCTATGAGCTTGTAGATCTGCTATTTTTCAATAGCTAAAGCATAACATAATGCTAACACCAAAAGGGGGATTTGTTTCAGCATTGTTGATGACGACACGCTTGTGTCGAACGCTCGCTGAACCTCTCTGATTGGATGCTTTTTTTTGGGTCTTCCGCCGTTCGTGGAACAAAAGCACTTCTCTTTCTGTCCCCACTTTTCCCCCGTGTGAATATTTTATTGGCCAGACCAGAACGCACATGCCTTTAAAAGCTGTCCAAGTAGGACTCAGTCACTAGTACTGTGACAATGGCCCCCAGAAATTGGCATACCCCTACCGGGCTTAGGACCAAACACAACATAGTTTTTCCTCATCTCTAAGGCCTCCCATACATGAAATGGATTCTTGTATACAAATATTTTACTGTAATAGTGGTGAAATTGATATTTAAAGTCATACACCTCAAACTAAAAATACAGCCTGTCCGTCTGGGGGTTGATGCATATAAACTCATGTAGATTCACAATGGAAGCTCTGAGAGGTTTAAAATGTGGCATATTGGAAGCCAGGACATCCCTCTACATTCTAGAAAAATAATAATGTCAATATGTGAATGTAAATATGAGATATAGTCATTTGAACACATACCTACATTAGGCGAAAATGTAAATCTGTATAGTGTCTTCTTTACTTTGCAGTGACTCTGACATGGATTGTCATAGCAACACATATGAGGGCTTGTAGGAATGGTGTGGTTCTACTGTATCCAGCAATACCAATTGTGTAATTGTAGCTTGCATACTCGTGGAGTTATGGCACTAAACGTACATTGTGTCCCAAATGGGGGGAATAAAACAGTCCTAATGAAATCGACAGTATTAGTTAGTGTGGTTGCTCTAGGCAACACCAACACACTATTGTTCTCTGTCCGATATTTTTTGCCAGCAAGGTGCTTTTTGAGGGAGGTTTAATGGTTTTTTTTGTTCAATGTTTTTTTTGAAAACGCCATTGCCAATAAAGGGAACATTTGCGTCATAGTGTCTCTTTATTGTTAATGGCATTTAATGTGTTTACACCGTCTGTTTCACATCACCATTACATCACCTAATCAACATGAGTTAGACTTTAATATATTAGCCCCCCTCACTTCACACAGGTGTGATTTGTGTTAACTTTTGCACAACAGAAAAGTGAAGCTTTTATGCTTTTATGCTTCACACACTGTTGTCACTGTTGTCATGCTTCACATGACATCACAATATAGAATACAAACGGTAAGACGGAATTCAGTTCCCAGGTCCCTATATGCTTTGTGACTCACGTCAGTGCAACCACACTTGCAATTTCCCAGACTTGCACCTTTCTAGTTTTATTTTGACTTCACCAATGGTGGAATAATTATAACAAATTGACTTGAATAGAAGTTCCAAAATGTATGAAATCCCAAACTTGAGAAATTGTGAAAAGAATATTGCAGCTGTAACAATACTGCAGAGAAATGCAGGCCTACAATAGAACTACTATTATATAGCACAGACCTGGATGAGGGTGCTCAATGATCAATGTTATCCTCATAACAGCAAGTCATTAGTTACTGCGAGAGTCTAGCAAACACCAACTCAGGATTCCTGGATCTCTGCCCTCCACAATTTTCATTTTTTATTGTTTACTTTATTTAGAAAAGCAATGTACAGTAACTTTTCACATCCCTTATACAAAACAAACACAATCAATTCTCATATTTTCCCCATGTCCTGTGTCCCATGTCCTGTGTCCCTCTTAAGTTCTACCAGTATCCCCATTGTGTCCCTCTTAAGTTCTACTAGTATCCCCATGTCCTGTGTCCCATGTCCTGTGTCCCTCTTAAGTTCTACCAGTATCCCCATGTCCTGTGTCCCTCTTAAGTTCTACCAGTATCCCCATGTCCTGTGTCCCATGTCCTGTGTCCCTCTTAAGTTATACCAGTATCTCCATGTCCTGTGTCCCTCTTAAGTTCTACTAGTATCCCCATGTCCTGTGTCCCATGTCCTGTGTCCCTCTTAAGTTATACCAGTATCTCCATGTCCTGTGTCCCTCTTAAGTTCTACCAGTATCCCCATGTCCTGTGTCCCTCTTAAGTTCTACCAGTATCCCCATGTCCTGTGTCCCTCTTAAGTTCTACCAGTATCCCCATGTCCTGTGTCCCTCTTAAGTTCTACCAGTATCCCCATGTCCTGTGTCCCTCTTAAGTTCTACCAGTATCCCCATGTCCTGTGTCCCATGTCCTGTGTCCCTCTTAAGTTCTACCAGTATCCCCATGTCCTGTGTCCCTCTTAAGTTCTACCAGTATCCCCATGTCCTGTGTCCCTCTTAAGTTATACCAGTATCCCCATGTCCTGTGTCCCTCTTAAGTTATACCAGTATTAATAAGACTTATGGAACAATGCAATTAAAGTCATTCATTTCTGTAGGAGTTGATATCATTTTACATAATATTTTTTTACAGTATTTGTCTCCATCTGCTCTATCTGCATCGTGTTGCCTATATGGGTTTCTTCATAAACTGACACAGCAAATATTTTGGAATGTGAAAAGAGCAGATGAACCTTGTCAAGTCTAGTAGCTATTTAGCTAGCTGGAGTGACCTAACTTTAAGCTCCATTTAGTGTAACAGATCCTGTCCAGTAGCATAATAGAAAAGCCCAGACTCTGTTTCACCAGAATGGTTCATTAGTATCACTTGTAACAGCATGGTTACTGTGCACAGTACCTAACTATAGTAGTGTACGGTCGGACACAACATAGTTGATTGATGAATTCTGAACCTGAAGTATTTGTCTTTCTTTTCTTCTGTTTTTACCAGAATGGAGTGTGATGTACAAACATTGGATCCAAATATTTGTATCATCTGTGGTAAACATTTAGAAAAAGTAAAGAAACAAGATCCATAATGTCACAAACCCCAAAGCAGAAGACCTTCAACACATACTAAATGGTGCTCAACAGAGAGATGATGATGATGATGATGATGATGATGATGATGAAAACCCTGGCTCCAAATACAGAAAATATACTTTCCTTCAAATTAAAGATATCTTATCATGTATCATGTTGCTGAGCAAACTACACCAGTCAGAACAGCAAATGTTGAGAGTGAGAGTATGCCTGCACCATGCAGTCTCATCAAGAAGACTGAATAAGGTTGATAATAGTAACAGAGACAATGAGGAAGGTTGATTAAGTTGTATCGTCGGCTGTTCTTTTATTATATAAACATCATAAAAGCTACCTTAAACCTCTAAAGGAAATAAAGCAGCTGCCAGACAAAACAAAGAATCAGAACAGCAGACCAAATGTTCACCTATTTTAATTTAATTAAATGAAAGTGATGACACTAAACTAAGCGTTATGATGACATACTGAAGACACTGGTCCATGATTTTCTTCATCAATATATCTGAAGCTCTATACAGCTGTTTTTTGAGTGGTGTAAACCACTCCTACAACTGGCTTTGTTAGTCTGTCTGTCTGTCTGTCTGTGCTCAAAAAATGAGCACGGTTGCTATGGTCACCCAGTTCACACGGGTGTGATTTCAT
This sequence comes from Electrona antarctica, assembly GCF_951216825.1. Lineage (NCBI taxonomy): Eukaryota > Metazoa > Chordata > Actinopteri > Myctophiformes > Myctophidae > Electrona > Electrona antarctica. Next base: position 28,229,468 of record NC_136802.1, on the reverse strand, counting down.
TACGTCAGACATTACGTCAGACCACAGCTGATCAGTCTATATAAGACCTTACACCACTCCGTTCACACGGGTGTGATTTTTCTTGGACGTGCAGCTTCTATCAGTGCATATCCCATGGGCACACTTTCAGAGCATACCACATCAGACCTTTCAGCTCAATCTACAATTCAAATTGTAATGTATGAGATTTTCCTTCAGTTTCCAGGATTTTCCTGTATTTAGACCATCATCACATCTTCCTCAGAGCTCAGTATGTCATTATAACTCCCAGTCAGAGGTTATATATTGTATGATATTTATCTTCATACGATCAGGTTACGAGAGCTTAGTGTTGGTATATGGAGCCAGGGTTTTATGAACATCAGCATCATTTCTCTGTTGAGCAACATTCAGTGTTGAAGGTCTTCTACTGCGGAGGTTTTGACATTATTGACCGTGTCACTTTCCTTTTTCTATTTGTATTTGGATGTTTTTTTAACCATGTTGTAATAGCGACCACACATCACATTTACTATGAAAACATAAATGTCCTGTCACTGTCAGTCAGTTAGTTATAGTCACCTTGTGACATCATCAGGGATGGAGATCCCTCATCAATATTAAGACCATATATAAGAATGCCCATATATGGAGATCCCTGATGTCATCAATATTGGCCAGCAACTCTACATCTGACCTCAAACCTCAAACCCTTAGATCTCCATAAATGGAGCTGACCTGTTCTGACATTCCATATTGTATGTTGATCTGACCCCATTAATCCCTGTATACTCAAGACACGCTCCATATATGGCCAGTACATAATTAATTCCATATGTTGATCTGACTCCCCATGCCAAAGCGCCAGCGCTCGCCCAGCAGTCTGCTGTCACCCAGGCTGATGCATGCATGTGACCTCGCCCTTTTCTCGCCCTAAGGTCTACAGTGTCAGGGTTCTACTATTGTCAATGGCTACTGGACATGCTCTGTTAGTATGTTACACTAAATGGAACTTAAAGCTAGGTCAGATAGCTACTTGATTTGCCATTATTCCAAATATATATCCTTTTCATATTCCAAAATATTTGCAATGATTTACATTTTATGAAGAAAGCCATAGGCAATACAATGCAGATGCGGTGAAGCTAAATACAACTTTACCTTAAGCAAACATGTTAAATGATTATATCAACTCTACATGAATGAATGACTTGCTGGTATGAGGATAACATTGAGCATTGAGCTTGGTTTCCCCTCATCCAGGTGTGCTAAATAATAGTTAGGTAGTTCTATTGTAGGGCTGCATTTCTCTCTGTAGCCTACTATTGTTGAAGCTGCATATATACTTATATATACACAATTTCTCATTTGTGACATTTCATATATTTTAGGGACTTCTACTCAAGTGAATTTGTTATAATTTCACCACCCTTGCATAAGTGAAGTCAAAATAAAACGAATCTGTTTGATACTGTAGATTTCATTAGGACTGCTTTATTTCCTCCCATTTGGGAAACCATATACGTTTAGTGCCATAACTCCACGAGTATTCAAGCTACAGTTACACAATTGGTATTGCTCGATTCAGCAGAACCACACCTTCCATACAAGCCCTCATATGTGTTGCTATGACAATCCATGTCAGAGTCACTACAAAGTAAAGAAGACACTCTACATAGATTTACATTTCCGCCTATTGTAGGTATGTGTTCAAATGTCTATATCTCATATTTACATTCACATATTGACATTATTCGTTTTCTAGAATGTAGAGGGATGTCCTGGCTTCAGGTATGCCAAGTTGTAAACCTCTCAGAGCTTCCATTGTGAATCTACATGAGTTTATATGCCTTAATCCCCAGACAGACAGGCTGTATTTTTACTTTGGGGTGTATAACTTTAAATATCAATTTCACCACTTTTGCAGTAAAATATTTTTATACAAGAATCCATTTCATGTATGGGAGGCCTTAGAGATGAGGAAAAACTATGTTGTGTTTGGTCCTAAGCCCGGTAGGGGTATCTCGAAAACTAAAGCACTTTTTGACTGTTCGTCACAGGACTACACTGCGTGTTTCATTATCTCAGTGGTGGAAAGGAACATTTATTGAAGTAAAGCTACAAATCACATTACCACCACTTCAACTTGAAAATAGCCGACGTACAAGCTCACAAGGTGTTGCGGTTGTATGACGTTCTCAGTCATGCTAGTGTAGTATAGTGTCGACTACTTTTACTTTTATAACGTTTATTTATTGACAATAATTTTGTACTTTTACTAAAGTACATTTTGATTAACGGAGTGTTTCTACATTGCAGTATTGATATGTTTACTTCAGTAAAAAATCACACCCGTGTGAACTGAGTGGTGCAACTCCCCTCTACCCCCCCCCTCTCTCTCTCTCTCTCTCTCTCTCTCTCTCATTAGCAGGCAACAGTGCAGCACTATCTCTCTCTCTCTGTTTCTGGCACAACAGCGCCACTTTTGCCCCTACTGGTACTCATGGTCACACACATAGGTTAACACACAGTCACATAGGTTAACACGGACATTGCTGTTCCTTGGAGTGGTTGCACCACTCAAAAATATGAGTAGCCTACTTTTTCCACCACAGCGATTTTCTGCATACATGCATGAGCTTGTGCACACACACACGCGCGCACGGCACGCACGCACACGCACGCACGCACGCACGCACGCGTGCGCACACACACACACATGCGCACACACGCACACACACACACAGGCACGCGTTGATGTGAGAGTAAGATATTTATAATTCATGCATTGTTCATGCGTCTTTTGAACAAGGCAAGGTTGCAGGGTTGATAGCTTGAAGGAGGTCTTCTAGTCCGCTCACCGGGGGGCCTTTACCACTCCATAATGGATGAGAAGACACTCCACACACACTTCCTAGTAACAGCAGCCATATTGATTTCGTCGACTAATATACATACTATGACGAAAAATTTACCTTTTTTTTCACTGACGAAAACTAAATGGAAACTAAATTAACCCATTCAGGTCTGACGTCGAAATAAAAAAAAAAGTTTTCTAAATCATGACAATTTTCTGAAAGATTTGAGGCACATTTTAACGATTTTTCAAAAATAGCAGACCTACAAGCTCGTAGAGCTTGTAGATCTGCTATTTTTCAATAGCTAAATTATAACAATGTTTAAAACACCAAAAGGGGTTCCCGCCCAAAATGGGTTAAAACGATATTTGATGACTAAAACTAAGACTAAATATTTTGACAATAAACTAGTGCACAAGAGATATAGTATAAAAGACACAAGTCATGCATTTTACAATTGGTTGCATGCTGAAAATAGAATGATCTACAATGTAGATGTAGATCAATTAGTCGACTAAAACTAGACCACCACTAAAACATTCCAGGTGACTAAAACGAAATGAAAAGTATTCAAAAGAAAAACTAAAACTAAAATCAAAATGAGCTGCTAACACTGAGGTGCGGGTCGTGTTGAGGGTTAAGGTCGGGTCATATTCGCCCCTGTATCTCTCTCTTCACATGCGTTCCAGGAACGTCTACTTCCTTGGGTCGGTGGCCTCTTGTGTTGTGTCTGTTATGAATAGACTCTTGCTATCTTCACAGAGCACAGGCCTGCGTTCCACTATACCAGCACACAGCATCACAAACCTGCTCATAATCAGCCTCCACACAGGCTCTGTATCGCATTTCGCAAAACTTTAAACAGAAAGGCAACACATCACACATCATGCAGGGGGTTATGTCCTTAATAAGAATGGTGTGTTTGTGAGCTCGCCATTTTCCTTTTTTCATTTTTTTATTATTATTATTTCTTTTATTGCACAGGCAGACCGCAATGTGCTACAACCCCCCTTGTTTTTACTGTTAACCCATTAGGCCTGACGTCGACATTTAAAAAATGTCTTTTTAAAATGTCTTGCATGCATATATCAGTGGTTCTCAATATTTCATGTCAAGGACCCCAAAAATGATATGTAATATGCCGCCGACCCCCATCTGAAAATATGTTGTTCCAGGGGACCCTTCAGAAGCAAAGATTTGAGTTAAAAACTAAAACTCTGAAAGAATATATATTCAAAGATTTGAGGCACATTTTCACGATTTTTCAAGAGTAGCAGACCTACAAGTTATGAGCTTGTAGATCTGCTATTTTTCTATAGCTAAAGTATAACATAATGCTTTAAAACACCAAAAGGGGTTCCCGCCCAGAATGGGTTAAAGCCCTCCCTGGTTATTATCTCACACTATGGGCCTTTTTTTTAAACTTTTCCATTCTCTCTTCCATTCCTTCACTTCCTTGGTGACTTCTCTCTCCTCCATACCAGATTAAAAAGTTAATTGAGGCGGCAGTTTTTCCTATCAGAGAGAGAGAGAGAGAGCGCGAGAGAGAGAGAGAAAAGGCTATACTGTTAAGTGAGAAAATCGCAGTCTTTGATTTGAATCCATTCAGTCCTGGCTTGAGCCAAGTATAAGGCCTTTGTGTCAGCTTGGTTTTTTACACCATATCAGGGATCATCTGGCCCTGCTATACTTGTACCCCATATTACAATTTACAATTGAGGCATTTAGCAGACGCTCCTAATCCAGAGCGACACTACAGTAAGCAAGAACGAAAAACATGGTTCATACATCAAATACATAAAAATAGTCATGGTTCATTCAGACATGCTAGCCATCCCCTGCATGTGCTCGGCTGCGCAGAGAAATGGCTGTGCTAGCACTATAGAACGTCGCAGTCCCGCCCCCTTTCATGACAACACCAGGCCCAGGAAATGATTCCCAATGCATTTTTCCCATCGACATTTCAAAAAGTATTTATTTAAAGACGGTTACGCCGCAGACAAAGCCAACTCGAGTCGTGGCAAATCATGACAATAAACGCAATATTTTGGACCAAACAAATAATTACAAAGGAGGAAAAACAAAAACAAAAAGTGTTGTAACCTGCCGTTTTTTGTCTTCTTTCTAATTCTTTGTTCGGCCCCAAAAAAAATTGTTTGTTGTCATGATTTCTCACAACTCGAGTTGGCTTTGTACGACGCATAAAAGGTCTTTAAATAAATACTTTTTGAAAAGCCTGTGAGGAAAATGAACGGGGAATCATTTCCTGGGCCCTGGTAGGGGGCGGGACTGCGACGCTCTATAATAGGCTTGCAGAACATGATCGTAAAAGCAGCTTACAGTTTGCGGGCCAATGCCAGTGGTCATAACCTGCATCATATAAGGAGTTTCTTTCTGTGTTGTCATTATGGTTGATGTCATTGTTGGGATCTGGCAAAGGGCCCATGTATTATAACCCGTTTTGGACGGGAACCCCTTTTGGTGTTTTAAACATTATGTTATAATTTAGCTATTGAAAAATAGCAGATCTACAAGCTCATAGCGCGCCACCGAGTGGCGCGCTACGAGCTTGTAGGTCTGCTATTTTTTGAAAAATCGTGAAAATATTTATTTCAGAAAAGTGGAGGATTTAGAAGATTTTTTTTTAAAAACATTGTTATAATTTAGCTATTGAAAAATAGCAGATCTACAAGCTCATAGCGCGCCACCGAGTGGCGCGCTACGAGCTTGTAGATCTGCTATTTTTGAAAAATCGTGAAAATATTTATTTCAGAAAACTGGAGGATTTAGAAGATTTGTTTTTAAATTTCGAGGTTAGGCCTAAAGGGGATAATACCATACTGTGGGAGCCCTAGCATTGATGTCATTGTTATAGTTCTGGTAGATGACACGGTGCTATCGTACCATATAGGAATACTATAGCGTTGATGCCATTGTTTTAGGTTTGGGTCAAATGACACACACACAGGCCTATAACAGGATGGGATATGGAACTATATAGCTTACTGGTCTGACCTCAAATGAACTGGAAAATTATAGACAACTGTGCAAAGCATGTGGTTATGTTGTAGAGAGAACACATGTGGTTGTGTTGTGTGTGTGTGTGTGTGTGCGTGTGCGTGTGCGTGTGCGTGCGTGTGTGTGTGTGCGTGTGGATGGATCACGTTCACACTGGACTGAGCGCGGGCCCAAGTGGGCCATCTGGAAGACGTTTCTCATTTCCTCAAACATTCCTCCTGGAACAAGGACGGAAAGATCCAGAACTACAGACAGACTAAACCATGAATGACTAAACCGTGAATGTCTCCAAAGATCGGGATAATTTAGAAAACACTTCACAAAGATTTGCGTCTCTCCCTCTCTCTCTCTCTCTCTCTCTCTCTCTCTCTCTCTCTCTCTATCTCTACCCTCTCATCTTCTTCCCAATTTCACCACCTTACATGCTTAAAGGGCCACTTCACCCCTTTTGCAACCAGATATTTTTTGAGTGGTGCAACCACTCCCTTACGGAGCTATGTGGGTGGGTGGGTCGCTGGGTGCGTCTGAGCATAAAAACAGCATGGTTGTTTTTCACCACCTGTGCGCAACCTAACAAACACACCAGTACAGTACAGTGACAGTACAGTACAGTATAGTAGAAGGTATAGTAGAGGGACCCCCACACGGTAACTGTCATTTCTCAACCGTTTCGCACGCGGGGCGGCAAAACACCCTGCAATCCAGTCAAACCCTAGTAGTCAAACACACGCAGACTGCATTATTGTTCTGGCCATGTACACATTTCAAATAGTGCTATACTGTTATCTACTACAAATACTATTAACATTGACTGACGGCAGTTTCTTCCAGCAGGTGAAATGTCCCTTTAAGGCTCAAGAAGCACCCTGGGAGTTATGGGCCATATCTCCCTTGAGAGAGACGCACGCACGCACGCACGCACGCACGCACGCACGCACGCACGCACGCACGCACGGCACGCACGCACGCACGCACGCACGCACGCACGCACGCACGCACTACACACAGGATATGCAATGGAATTCATGCACTGGCAGTTCCTAAAGTCACTGTTAAAAATAAGGAGGTGTCGTACAGTGTCTTAAGTGTTGTACTAGTGCGCTTGAATGGCTGCACGGCGCGGTTTTGTGATGTCATTGTGGCGACGCGGCGAGCAAGAATCCCGGGCGTTTCCTGCCTGCGTTCAGGGGACTGCGTAGCGTTCCAGTGGTATCCGTCGGAATGGTTTTGGCTGGAAGGAGTCGCAGAGCGGGCTCCCGCTCATACACCACACAGCGTGCACGCACACTCACACTACACTGTAGCCAAAACAGCTCACGCGCAGAGCACACGGGACCACAAACATAATAGCCAATACCTCTCTCTCTCTCTATCTCTCTCTCTCTCATACACAGGCACGCACGCGCATGCGCACACGCACACGCACACACATACACACCTGCCAAAATACCTCCGGAGGATGTGGTCAGAGATAAAGGGAAGGGAATCGAAGTCAAAGAAAACATTCAAATGAATACTGCGGCGTTGCACGCTGCCAGTCAGAGAACAGATGGCATGAGTAATGGAGGAAAGAAAGGAACGGAGTGAAAAATGGAAGAAAGGAACAAAGGAACGCTCTGAACGGAGGGAATAGTAATCCATTGTTTGCACGTTTTAACCTAGCATCAGCTGTTTTGAAGCCACTCTCCAGTCTCCACCACTGTGTGTGTGTGTGTGTGTGTGTGTGTGTGTGTGTGTGTGTGTGTGTGTGTGTGTGTGTGTGTGTGTGTGTGTGTGTGTGTGTGTGTGTGTGTGTGTGTGTGTGTGTGTGTGTGTGTGTGTGTGTGTGTGTGTGTGTGTGTGTGTGTGTGTGTGTGTGTGTGCGAGATAGTGTTGATTTTGACAGCACATTTTGATTTTAGCTCTAGGCATATTCTTTTGAATAGTTTGCATTTAGTTCAGTCATATTTTAGTCACCTGGAATGTTTTAGTCGACTAAATCTACAGTATTTTGATGCCTTGGTGGCTGATTTTACAAGCTGAGAGAGAGTGAGAGAGAGTTTTTGGCGTTGTTAGACCGATTCTACAAATGCCCTTTAGTTCAGTAATTCCGACTCTTAAAATGATATGTATTTGGCTGCGGATGGACATCTTCAAATGTTTTATGCCAGGGACCCCCAGAAGAGAAGATGTGTATTTATATATGTTTATATATACAGTACATCATAGAAACACAAATTCATCACTTTCTCAAACACTTTCACGATTTTTCAAAAAAGAAATAGCAGATATCCAAGCTTGCAGAGCGGCACAAAGTGACACCCT
>NC_136802.1:28203809-28218809 GCF_951216825.1 Electrona antarctica | reverse complement strand
TCCATTTTGGGGCGGGACCCCCTTTTGGTGTTTTAAGCATTATGTTATGTTAAAATAGCAGATCTACAAGCTCATAGTGCGGCACCGAGTGCCGCGCTATGAACATGTAGATCTGCTATTTTTGAAAAATCGTGAAAATGTGGCGCAAATCTTTGAATATATATTATTTCAGAGTGAACGTTTTTAACTCAAATCTTTGCTTCTGGGGGGGGGGGGGAACAACATATTTTCAGATGGGGTTCGGCGGCCCAATGCATATAATTCTGGGGCTCCTTCACATGAAATAGTTTGAGCACCACTGACATAGAAACATGGGGTTTTTCAGAAAACTGTCAGGATTTAGAAGGCATTTGTAGAATCGACCTCAGGTCTAAATGGCTTATAGGATCAGGGTTTGCAGTGCACTAATTAAAGGCCTAATACGTAGTCTTTTGGAGCATAAATCAGGGTTCTATCAGCATGCATTGTGAAAAAAAATACGTCCTGACCTGGACGAATTAGTGACGTCTCGATTGGGGCCCGATCAAGTCAAACCAAGACTAGTCACATCTGACCCAGAATATCACCTAGATTTCAACCAACATACATTCTGCCCACTAAGACCGACGTCCCTGGAAGAATCGGAGAGAGTCCAATCGAGGCCAGATCAACTTAAGTCATATCATAACTAGTCAGATCTGACCCAGAATAAGCTTTATTATTAACTGGTGAGGACGTCCTGGAAATGACGTAAAGATCATCCCCATATGGGCTGTGATCTGGCCTAGTCCTGAACGTCACCGGAGTCACCGGAGGACGTCGTCATGACGTCATTTGGCTTGCTGGGTAATCCAATAGAGTATGCACATGCATGATTTTCCCATCAGGACACGCCCCCCTCATCTATACTGAGTGGCAAAACATTGAGCAGCATGGAGTGTTGGAGTTTGGATGCGCTCGTTGGAAATCACTCAACCGTCCTGCGTACCACCTGTTTCTAAATGTCACATAATGCAGGAGGCAGCAAAATGTTGTGTTATTGAAAACAAGCACTTCCAAACTCTGACACTTAAAAAATAAAAAGTAGCTCATAACGTTTCTATGGTGGATTTTCATGAAACAAAAACTTTGCAGATAGAAAGAGGATAATTCAAGCTTTGTTTAATGCAATCAGATAGGACTTTTCTGTTTGGATGAATGGGCTGTCAAGGCCAGAAAGTAGTTTTTTGCCACTCAGTGGGCGTTCCCGCATAACTTCCAGGTACGATGATGTCACGCGCATACCCTCTATTCATGTATAAAATAATTTATCTGGAACTCACCCCATCGTTCTTCATACATTATCCTTAAATTACTTTAAACTGTACACATCTTTGTGCTTTGTTTTCACTACACTAGACTGTTTCTCAGGTTGTGTGGGTGTAATTGAGGTCCTAAAACCTAAAAGAAAAGACAAAGTGAAATACCTGTGGGGTAATCCTCCCTAAAAACCCCAAACCTCTAGAAATTATACTTTTTTTTCCAACCCACACAAATCCTATTCAAGATTAGATTACTTCTTGATCCCATGTGGCATGGCCCACTTGGTATCAAAATGTGATATAGGACAGATTGTCATCTCAGACCATGCCCCGATCTTTCTTGACATCACACTGACCCAACCCAAGCCTGTGTCTAAGAGCTGGAAGTTTAATACCTCTCTCCTAACTGATAGCGAGTTTGACTCATATTTAAAAAAAAATCCGATTTCTATAATGAGAACAAACATTCGGGGGTGACTGCAGCTATGTTATGGGACGCTGCAAAAGCTACTTTTCGCGGCTATATAATTTCATATGCTTCATTTAAAAAAAGGGAGTCCAAAAAGGCCAGAACCGAACTAGAGAACCAATTAAAACAGCTGGAAACAATTCATAGACATACTCCTTCAGATCCAAACTGGAAGGCGCTATCAGCAGTCAAAGCTAAGTTGGAGCTTGATTATGTCAATGACACCAAAAAACTATTATTATTTTCCAGACAAAATCACTATGAATTCAATAATAGAATTGGGAAATTGTTGTCATATCAGCTCAAAAAAGAACAGGCAGAACGCCAAATTAAAGCAATCAGGACACAGAACCAGGAAATTTCATACGACCCGGATGTGATCAATGACACATTTTTTACCTTCTTTAATAACCTATATCAAGCACATATCTCTCCAACTAGTGAAAGTATTGACTCCTTTTTACAAGCTGCTAATCTACCTAAAGTATCTGCTGATGATCGTATCCAGTTAAACGCCCCAGTTACAACTGAAGAGGCTTATGACACTATTAAAGCTATGTCTGTTGGGAAAAGTCCTGGCCTTGACGGATTCCCAGTTGAATTTTATTTACATTTCTGGTCCGAACTGCAACCACTTTTCATGCCCATGGTAAAAGATTTTGTCGACTGTAATATTATTCCTGGCTCCATGAAAGAGGCAGCTATTACCCTTATTAAAAAAAAAGATAAAGATATGCACGAATGTTCATCCTACAGGCCAATTTCACTTCTTAACACCGACTATAAAATTGTCGCCAAGCTTCTGGCTAAACGGTTGGATTCTGTTCTCCCATTATTGATCAAAAATGACCAGACAGGCTTTGTTAAAGGCCGTCATGGCGCAGACAACATACGCCGACTGGTAGATATAATTGACTATGCTGGTAAAAATGGAGACGAGTCCGTAATTATATCGCTGGACGGAGAGAAGGCCTTCGATGTTGTAGACTGGAGCTTCCTCCTCTCCACCCTTGCGCACTTTGATCTCGGCCCTAAGTTCATTAATTGTATAAAAACATTATATACCTCACCAACCGCACAAGTTTTTACAAATGGCCTTCTCTCAAAAAAGATTAATCTAGCAAGAGGGACTAGGCAAGGGTGCCCTTTATCCGGAGCTCTGTACGCGCTTGTAGCCGAATCTTTCGCCCAAACAATTCGGTTAAATCCTAATATTAAAGGCATACATGCTGGCAACTTGGAACATAAGATCTCTCTATATGCCGATGATACCTTGCTATTTATATCTAATTTAGACCAATCAATTCCTGATTTAATGTCCGTAATCAATTTGTATGGCTCTCTCTCTGGTTATAAAATTAACCTAACCAAATCTATTCTCTGTCCACTTACTCAGATAGATGATGAAAAACTTAACACCTTATCGCCCTTTAAACAGACAAAAGAAGGATTTACCTATCTTGGTGTTTTCATTTCTCCCATACTGGACAATCTATATACCTGTAATTACACACCTCTAGTACAAAAGCTGAAAGATGATATGGACTTATGGACCAACCTACCTTTAACACTTATAGGTCGAATTAATGTAGTAAAAATGAACCTGTTGCCAAGATTAAATTACCTATTTCAATCATTGCCCTGTCCAATTCCACCCTTATTCTTTACTAATTTAAACACTAATATCTCTAGATTTCTCTGGAACCATAAAAAAGTACGAATCTCTCTGGCCACATTGTGTAAACCTTATAACGAAGGCGGTCTAGCTCTCCCAAATTTCGAATTATATTATTGGTCTGCTCAAATTAAACGAATGACTGAATGGTTTCAGGAGTCTGATGATTCCCTGTGGAAAACAATAGAATCTCATCTCAGTCACCCAATTCCACTTAAATCCATCCCTTTTATAAATAAGAGTTTGTCAGGGCTCAACAAATCCTTCGTTGTTAACGGCATTTTATCAATGTGGCCAAAATGTAAGAAATATTGTAAAATTCCAAAGAGTACATCTGTCCTTTCACCTGTTTCTCATAACCCGGACTTACCGGCAAGTCTAAGTGAGATTGGTCTACAAAGGTGGACTAACAAAGGTTTTAACAATTTGGGCTGTCTACTCAGTAGTACAAACATTAAGTCCTTTTCAGAGGTGAAGGAGGAATTTGGTCTGTCTCCCACAAACTCATTTCAGTACTTACAATTAAGACACTTTTTACAATCTTTGATTAGGAAAAACATGTTTAGGTCTCACATAGATGAGATAGAACAACGCATCATCAACACCCAATCTATGTCAAAATTTACTTCTAATATTTATAAAACTCTTAATGGTAGAGTGACAGCATCCTTCCAGCCTCTGAAAAGGATATGGGAAAAAGATTTAAATGTTGTTATTGGTCAGGAAACATGGACAACAATATGCGCAAAAGTAAATCTATCTTCACTTACTCCTAGAATCCTGGAACATAATTACAAGTTCATTTTTAAAACATATTTAACCCCTGTTTGTCTAAACAAAATGTCCAGGGAGAACTCTCCCCTATGTAACAGATGTAAACTACATTTGGGTACCTACCCGCATATGTTCTGGTTTTGTCCAAAAATAAAACCTTTTTGGCAAATAATTCACGATCAAATGGAAAAAATTCTCAAGATAAAATTGAAGAAATCTCCTCTGTTATATCTCTTGGGGGCTGACCCAAATGTAAATATGAACTCTGCCCATAGGAAACTATTTGATCTATTTAGATTCTTAGCAAAGAAATGTATCTTAATTTTATGGAAGACAGATGAGCTACCTTCAGAACATATGTGGACGGCCCAAATAATGTCACTACTACCACTTGAGAGACTTAAATATGAAACACAAAATAAGCCAGATGTATTCGTAGAGGTATGGACCCCCTTTTTGGACTATATTGAAGAGCGCAGTTGATTCTATGTAGGACGAAACCCACCATCACTTTGCACACATGCATTCCACTTCCACAACCCTGTACCACTTGGGAATTATTATTATATTTTCTGTTCCTTTTTCTTTAATTTTCTTTGTTTTTAATTGTTGTTCTTATATATATTAGTGTATATTACTTTTGTTTAAGTAACTGTCTTGTATTGTCTTGTACTGTAAGTCTGTGTTGTCTTTGTGTCTATGTAAAAAAGAAGAAAATCCTCAAAATAAATGATGATAAAAAAAAAAAAAAAAACCCAAATTAATTCTTAAGATGAACTTTCTCTCGGGAAAAAAAATGGAAAAACAGAACAGGGATATAGAAAAATGGAGGACACTTCCTCTCTCCAGTAACTCTTTCCCCATGCCTTCGGCCTGGTGGAGACAATAACCATGCATTTCCCCCAATCCCTCTCAGACCTGTCCTTCAACAGTTGGAGGCTCAAAGGTATAATTTCTTTGCAAGTCCTGTGCATTGACAACCAGTTTGCCTCAGTTTAAAAAAAAAATCTCTCTCCCCACAACCCACTTGTTTAGATATTTACAAGTACGGAACTATGCTCGCCAATCCATCCCAGATTTTGAATTTCTCCCTGAAGATAACGTGTTGCATAGAGAAGAATTCAATAAAGCCAACTTCCTAAGCTGGATAAAAGCAACTGTAGTGTACACGAAAACTTCACAGTGCAAAAGGATTATAAACGGAGAGGGAAAGATGGAGTCTAATAATAAAGGGTACATTTAGTTAATCTCAGCTAATTATCCGTATTAGAGCAAAGACAGGCAAACGCAATGTCGTCTAATCTCACCGAGTGCTAACACACCAGAAATGAAACACGGGAGACATCCTCCTCACAAGGAGAAGGTACAGTATACAAAATACAAATATGAAACTATAACGTGTGGCCATAACGACAGCAATGTGCTCCCGTCTGTCAGGACGCTAAATGAGGATTATCTGACCAATCAGAAGTCAGCAGCGTTTACGCGTCACAATTTGGTATGGACTCTGCCCGCTTGGAACCTATAGATGTTGGGGTGTGAGGACTCACACTTCCACTAAGATAACACGGGACCTATCCCCCTTGGGGATGGACAAAATGTCTATCCAGAGATGCATGTGCACGCATGCATAAACACAGACAACAAGTAACCACATCCCTCCACAATGCACATGGGACACATTGGCAGGCACTATAGCCATTAAGAATGTACACACATACCGTACGCACGTGCGCGGACACACGCACACACACACACACACACACACACGCAGGGCAGTGGCTAATAGGGTATTGCTGCGTAGCTGTCACTTGCTCTCAGCCTATAGAGGAGTTTACACCTGCACTGCTCTCAGCCTATAGAGGAGTTTACACCTGCACTGCTCTCAGCCTATAGAGGAGTTTACACCTGCACTGCTCTCAGCCTATAGAGGAGTTTACACCTGCACTGCTCTCAGCCTATAGAGGAGTTTACACCTGCACTGCTCTCAGCCTATAGAGGAGTTTACACCTGCACTGCTCTCAGCCTATAGAGGAGTTTACACCTGCACTGCTCTCAGCCTATAGAGGAGTTTACACCTGCACTGCTCTCAGCCTATAGAGGAGTTTACACCTGCACTGCTCTCAGCCTATACCTCGCTGCACCCGTTTCGGATGTTATCACCCGATAATCAAGAGAATGTTCATAATCAGCACCTTAGAAATCAACATACTGGGAAATCCGGAACTTTTGTGTCAATGACGGAGGCACGCCATGTCTGGTGGCCTTGAGCCACGTGAGGCACCGCCGAGCGAGGCGCCGTGCCGAGCGTTGCGACGGCCACCAGACCCAACTCAGCGCCGTCCGAGTTACGTCCCGATAGGCAGAGAACAGTAAATATTAGTAGCCCCTATAGTTTCCATGCCCCGACAATAGAGTTGGAAATGACACGTTCAGCAGGGGGAGTCATTGACCAGGCTATGTCTGCACCACCATGCACGCGTGCATTCCGGCCGGGTGAACACACAGCCAAACACCACAATATCTGGCCATATTATTATATTAGCCACATTCCAACGTCCTGATAACGGTTGATTTCGTATATGTATGTTACGAAACCCCTAGACCAAATAGTCTTGACGTGTCTAGAGGCTAGGGTTTCACAACAATGTTTAAGAAACAAGGGATATCAAGCATTGGAGGTGCAAATAAACGGAGTCGACACAGGGTTACTGTCACCAAAGGTGATGTGCTTTTTTAGTTGAGGTATAAGATACAGGTGGTCAAGTGTATATGCATAAAGCATATAACAAAGCAAAAACAATTAAGCCACTGCCAGGGGACACGAGTGTTGCCAAAATAACAAAAGGAGCAGCTAGGGAAACAAAAGACAGACTAACTAACTACCTAGACAATTAGTAAAACAAAAGCCTGCCTACCTAACTACTCTAACCAAAACGTAGTTCAAAATACATGTGGTGGCAAACACCCCTTACCTAGTGTGCTTAACAAGGTTCTACCTACGTGGTGCCTATGTATAGAGGCCTCTGTCTTACCTGTCCCAAGGCAGGGCATATATCATAGAATTTACATTAGTACTAGTAGAACATTAAACTAAACAGAAGGGTTTGCTCAGGGACACAAGAGGAGACAAAACTGATGCAGCAGTGACAGGGCTACAAACAAACAATTGAGGTGTACTGGTTGAGAGAGAGTGAGCCCAGGTGGGACTCAGCCTTTTATAGGCAGCAGGTGGTGGTGATTGGATGAGGGAGGAGTCAGGTAACAGGCTGATTGACAGATGAGTGACTGGGGACTTCAAACCTGCAGAGAATGAGAGAGTGGAGGGAAGGAGAGACAGGGGAGGAATACAGAGCAACCCACAACCTACACTACGTGGCACGTAACACGCCCACCACAAAGAACAAACTTACACTAAGGTTTGTTAAATCATATGCTCTCTAACCAAACCAAAACAAACAAAAAAAAAGTCTCCAAACACCGAGCAAACCAAAATTAACCATTTCAACACCCTACAGGCACGCAGTCAACACAAAAAAAAGAAAGCAGGGTTGAAACACAGTCAATTGGCCAAATTGACACCCTGTTCTGATCACAACAAGAGCAACCAATGCTCCTTAGACTGCTGACCTGCAACATCACAAATCCAAAACTAACTCTGAGAACGATCAGGGCCCAATTGAGGTTTTCGTTTCAATATCAAACAGTCAGCCATGACATGGCCTTTTTTATGGCAGTAATAGCACTCCCTTTTGTCTTTAGAGACTCCAGGTGAGGTGTTGTCGACTGGACACACATCAGACACAGAACTCTGATCACAGGGTGGCACAAATACGTCCGTATGGGTTAGCACATACTCATCAGCAAGCACTGCGCCCTCGCTGAGTGAAGAAACTTTCCTTTCATTCAGATACCTGACACAGCGCTCTGGGACACCTTTCTTAAACTCCTCCAACAGAATTAACTCACGCACTGATGCAAAATCACTGGCCTTGCTAGCAACACACCATTTATCAAACATTTCTCCCTTCTCCCTGGCAAACTCAACAAAAGTCTCAGTGGGACCTTTCCTGGTGTTTCTAAACTGTTGCCTGTAGGCTTCGGGCACGCGCTCGTAGGCACGGAGTACAGCAGTTTTACATACATCGTAGTCAAGACTGTCAGCAAGAGGCAAGGACGCAAGTACATGCTGTGCTTTACCAGTTAATTTACACTGCAACAGGGTGGACCAGTTCTCTTTTGGCCACTTAAGTACAGTCGCAAGGCGCTCAAAGGTATGAAAGAAAGCATCTACTTCTGATTCCCGAAAGGGAGGCAGCTCTATGTGTTTAAACAGGTCTGATTTACCAGATAGTGTGGTGGAGGTAGTAGAGGCAGGGGCCACCGCAGTGGATGGCGGAACGAAGGCAGAGGAGGTGGACGGTGCCACAGTTTGGGGAGAGGACTCTAGTTCCAACTTGCGCAGCCTGATGGCTGTCTCTAGCTGGAATTCCAATTCCAGCCTGCGGATTGCAAGCTGCTGTTTATGCTCAGCTTTCTGAGCTCTTTCTGCAACTTCTGCACGTTCCCTCTCCCTTTTCTCCTCCCGCTCTCTGTCGAGGCGGGCCAAACGCAACTTTAGCTTAGCGCCATCCAGGGACCCTGTTAGGGTCGGAGAGAAAGCCATGGGGCCCCCCTTCGGCGAGGCCGGTGGTGACCCCCCCGTCTCCAATGTTTCAGGAGGGGCTGCACCATCCATCCCCACCTCCGGAGAACACAAGACACCCCTGTCCACTAACCCACCAAACACTACTGTCTTAATTTCCCCTTTACGGGACCCAGTTTTGACAGTAATGTCAAAATGTTTGGCCACCAAAATCAGATCTTCCTTGCGAAACAATTCAAAAGCCTTCAGGGAAGGATTTAACACAAACTGGTCCAAATCAAAGCCTGAAGCCATAGTGCAAGAAAATTTGAAAACTTGAAACTTGAAACTTGGGAAACTTAACCTGACAACACAAGTCAACTTATTTGCCCCCCCCCCCAATGCTCAATGATCCCGGACGAGCCCCCAACTTGTTACGAAACCCCTAGACCAAATAGTCTTGACGTGTCTAGAGGCTAGGGTTTCACAACAATGTTTAAGAAACAAGGGATATCAAGCATTGGAGGTGCAAATAAACGGAGTCGACACAGGGTTACTGTCACCAAAGGTGATGTGCTTTTTTAGTTGAGGTATAAGATACAGGTGGTCAAGTGTATATGCATAAAGCATATAACAAAGCAAAAACAATTAAGCCACTGCCAGGGGACACGAGTGTTGCCAAAATAACAAAAGGAGCAGCTAGGGAAACAAAAGACAGACTAACTAACTACCTAGACAATTAGTAAAACAAAAGCCTGCCTACCTAACTACTCTAACCAAAACGTAGTTCAAAATACATGTGGTGGCAAACACCCCTTACCTAGTGTGCTTAACAAGGTTCTACCTACGTGGTGCCTATGTATAGAGGCCTCTGTCTTACCTGTCCCAAGGCAGGGCATATATCATAGAATTTACATTAGTACTAGTAGAACATTAAACTAAACAGAAGGGTTTGCTCAGGGACACAAGAGGAGACAAAACTGATGCAGCAGTGACAGGGCTACAAACAAACAATTGAGGTGTACTGGTTGAGAGAGAGTGAGCCCAGGTGGGACTCAGCCTTTTATAGGCAGCAGGTGGTGGTGATTGGATGAGGGAGGAGTCAGGTAACAGGCTGATTGACAGATGAGTGACTGGGGACTTCAAACCTGCAGAGAATGAGAGAGTGGAGGGAAGGAGAGACAGGGGAGGAATACAGAGCAACCCACAACCTACACTACGTGGCACGTAACAATGTAATACAGCGATAACGGACGAATCCGCTGCTCGCGTTGCCAATGAAGCTACTCTGTCATAGATATTTTATTTTGCAGTGACTTTTATGAATAAATAAAACATTTATGGAAAAAGTCACAGATGCAGGTTATGAAGAGAAAGATTGCAAAAGAAAATAGATACAAATTCTCTGATCTGTTGATCCGATGTATGCTTCTTATTCCCTTATCATTGGGTTTTTGTCTATCGAGACAATTGGAGCCTGACAAAGTCTCTCCAAGCCCTCTGACAATCAGGCGGAGGTTGCATAATGCTCATTTGGCAGCAGGCTGGGACATTATACTCTGATTTGGCTTGACTTTAACCCATCGAACAGAGAAATCAGCGAGGATTTGGATTAATCCTCTAAGCTCCGCACTTTCAGTCTCTGTCCCCCCCCCCCCCACACACACACACACACACTCACACACACACACACACACACACACACACACACACACACACACACACACACACACACCCCTCTCTCCGTTGTTTTGAAAGATGGATGTGAGTTTTAGGGCGTCACTTTGCAGCCAGGCCCCCTGACAGCCATCTCACCCGCCCTTCCAAAACCATGATATTTTAATTGGGAGATGGATAGAGTGGGTGGGTGGCTGCCGGTTTGCTTGTTGGCAGAGATACTTTTCCCATCACCCTGATATATCCCCACCGGAGGTCTGAGCCAAGTAAGCCAATGAGAGAATGATGCTGTGCTAGCAATTCTTCTCTTCTCTTCTCTTCTCTTCTCTTCTCTTCTCTTCTCTTCTCTTCTCTTCTCTTCTCTTCTCTTCTCTTCTCTTCTCTTCTCTTCTCTTCTCTTCTCTTCTCAGCCAATCCATTTAACGGCAATTTGCTTCTTCCAACTTCTCTACCTTCAAGCTTGCACACTGAATATAGCGTTCTCTGTGTGTGTGTGCGTGGGGTAATTTGGGCTCTCGGTGTGCTGATTGTAACTCAGCCAATTGTCTTAATTTGTGATTGAATTGCTCAGAAACAATGATAATGTACAACCGGTTCATTGCACACAGGAACTTGTAATATAATGATGTAATTATTTTACACTTGGACCACTTCAAAACTTGGTCCAAATATATAAGATATATATAACTAAAGTTTAACTTGACTGTGTTGAAGGTATTAAATATGCATGTTTTAAAGGGATAGTTCAGATTTTTTGAACTTAAGTTGTATGAAATACTTGCCATTAATATAGTGGTTGCAACTGTATTAATTGATTGCCCGAGTCCCAGGGTGGGAGTTCTGCTCTGGTTTTGGTGAAATATCAAGTAGTTCCGGTCATTTTGTGGGGGGCACTGGGGGCCACGCAGTAAAAGTAAATGAATCCACAAAACTAACGTAATTTGTATTCTTGACCCATTTCTAAAATATTAGTGCAACTTTCGTTCTTTTTTTACCCCTCTATCACACAGAACTATGTTTTTTGTGTCCATATCACTACGCCCAAAAAATAGTTCCATGTGATAGAGGGGTCAAAGTTGAACGAAAGTCGCGCTAATATTTTAGAAATAGGTCAACAATACAAATGACGTTAGTTTTGTGGTTTAATTTACTTTTACTGCGTGGCCCCAGTGCCCCCCACAAAATGACCGGAACTACTTAATATTGACCAAAACCAGAGCAGAACTCCCACCACGGGACTCGGGCAATCAATTAATACAGTTGCAACCACTATATTAATGGCAAGTATTTCATACAACTTAAGTTAAAAAAATCTGAACTATCCCTTTAAGACTACAGTATGTGCACGCATGCATGGATGGACGCGCGCGCGCGCGCACACACACACACACAAACACGCTCGAATGCACACACAGTAAATGGCACACACACTGGGAAGGACATGCACCTTCCCTGAGGATCTGTCATCACCACGCTAGCATGCATGCCACCGGGCCAGACCCCCCCCCCCCCTCCCCGCCCTGCTCTGCCAGTCCCACAGCTGCTCTGCTCACCTCTCAGTGAACCCAGACAGCCCCCTCTATAACCCACTCCACCCCCATGTACCCCCGAGCCTAATCCGAGCAGACACTCTACACATGTCACCCCCCCACCCCACCTCGGCCCTCTTGCCCTCCACACTGCCTCCGTGTGGCCCCAGACAGCCAGATCAGCGCCCTCCTCCTGGGCCGTGCAGCATGCCTTCCCAGCAGCCACCAGCCTGCCTGGGCATAGTAGAGTTATAATAGCCTAAGATTTAGACTCTCGTCGATGCATTTTATCGATTCTAACCTTTTACAATCTACGAGAGTCTAAGGCTTCATTAGCCATGGTATAGTGAGAGCGAAACCCCTGCCTCAGAGTAGCTCTGAAGTCTGAACATGTACACATGCACAATGGAAGGTGCTTTTTACCCTGCTGCCCCACCTGTCTGATTGTTCTCAGGGAAGGTTTTGAAACCACGGAGGTGTGTAGTTGTCAATTAAATAGTGACCTGAGATCAGATTAAAAAAATGTTTTCTACTGTACATCCTGACAGTTTTCTGAAAAAGCAATGTTTCTATGTCAGTCGTTCTTCGATTTTTCAAAAATAGACCTACAAGCTCGTAGCGCGCCACTCGGTGTCGCGCTATGAGCTTGTAGATCTGCTATTTTTCAATAGCTAAAGCATAACATAATGCTAACACCAAAAGGGTGTTCACGCCCAGAATGGGTTAATGCACTCTGTTTTGGAATCTTTCCGCCATCTTGGATCTTTCCTCGATTGCAACTGCGCAACAGCGCCCTTGGCGGTCCGGGTTGCGCAGCCAGTTGCACTCATTTTGGGGAGACGAGGCGAGATCCAAGATGGCGGAAAGATTCCGAGGGGTGCATACTTAGTTTAGACTAGTCATTGGTTAGACATGGGTTAAGGTTAGGTGTAGGTGTGCTGCCCCGTGGGAGGTTAGGTTTAGGGTTTGAGATAGGTTGTAGTTGTAGGACTAATGACTGGTCTAACCATAACCAATGACTAGTCTAAACCAAAAACTGTCTAAACTAAGTACTGCACCCGATTCCGAGACAGAGTGGATTAAAACAAACGGAAAACTACGGACCTCCGGGTTTCAAAACCCAGTGTATAAAAGCACCTTAGATTTTGCATTTGTACATGTTCAGAGCTATTCTGAGGCTGTGGGGTTTCGCTCTCACTATACCTTGGGTAATGAAGCCTTAGACTCTTGTAGATTGAAAAGGTCAGAATCGATATAGAATACATCTACAAAATCTTAGGCTAGAGTTATATATATAAACTAGAGAGCGGACAGCCCCGCCCCCAGCTATTCATTTCAATGGAAGTTGCTCCGTGGTGTTTGAAGTACCCGGAAGTCTGCCGGAAGTACCTCTGTATGCCTCTCATGGTATACCTCTATACGTCACGAAACCTTTACCCACTTTTTCACTTAACGTCCGTCCACCTCCGGGAACGTCCTGCAGTTCCAGCTTTGGCCAATAGGGTATTGGCGGCTTCAACGGCGGGAGAAACTAGGCGTAGCTGCTGGACATGAGACTAATTAATTAGAGTGACACAGAGAGAGGAGTGTGTGTGTGTACATGTGTGCGTGTGTGCGTCAATTTAACAAAGGTGCAGACGATCAGAAATCAGCAGAGAGTGAGCGACATTTGCGCTACTGTATGCCGAATTGAAGTGTACTCGGCCCCCAGACTTTTTTTTCTTCTCCCTGGAAATAAAAACGTCTGGGTTTCCGAGGCTATGCCCACTTTAAAGGAAGGTTTATATACAGTAGGGTGAGGGAGGGCTTCCTGACCAGGGGATGGATTCTGTGACCCCCCCATGGCCTTTCCTCCTCTATTTATATAACGCTTACCCTTCAGTCAAGTTCCCAGTTCCCCAAATGCTGGCAACAGTAATAGCACAGTGTGTTAAAGGCTTGTGCCTGTGCAACAACAACAAGAGTGCCGGTGGGTTAAGTGAGGTTTGCAGATTTTGAAGGCTCTCTCCGTGACAGCCGGCCCACAGGGAGGCTCTCACACATAGAGGTGAGCCGGAGGGCAGTGGAAGGAAGTGTGCACCTCTTAACAGCACGGAAAGCCATGGCAGCGCCATGGGCTCAGTTGACCTGAAAGAAGCCTTATATGGGCCTCGGTGCCGCTCTACAGACAGCGCGAGTATAAGGCCAGTCAAGTCGACGGCAGCGCATCGACGGACAGGTGTTAAAAGCACAATCACACAGCAACACTTTGACGTGGTCCTTTTACCTTTTACAGATGAGGTATTCGAGAATGCCGCACGCACGCACGCACGCACGATCCAAAAGATGTGTTTAGAGCTTATACCTTAGATAAGATAACTAAAAGCTGATGATTGATGACTTTGAGAAGTGACATTTGATGAAGTGTTCCTGACAGACATCTCAGCTAATACAATCATGGGTAATATAATTTTAGACTAGAAGAATGTGTGTGTGACGCTCCGATTAATGACTCTTTCTTTCTTTCTTTCTTTCTTTCTTTCTTTCTTTCTTTCTAGTAATTAACTCATACACTGCCAGGAACGCTATTAACTTATTTTTATTGAAATCTCAACGCAGAATGTTAAGCTTTGTATTAATGAGTAATCATCTCGCTCTCACATCTACCATAAAGCAGGGCCCCGCTGGTCTTTAAAGCCCCTTTTCTCTGTATTATGGCTCAGACTGAGCTGGATTGAACAACGCCACGATGTTAGCGGCTCAATACTAAATCCCGGTTACCGCGTGTTTAAAATATGAATGCTTCTAAACACTCTAAAATAGACGATCATCACATTAGCTCTAGCGGATTTCGGCTAACTATTTTCAGGGGGGGGGGGGGGGGGGGGGGGGGGGTGTTGTAGGCTGCCACCGTGAAGGGGTTTTGTGTTGTGAGTGGAGTGGGTGACCAACGCAAACATGTCAGAATGGGTGTATGTGCTCTGAATGCACAC
>NC_136802.1:28156309-28198809 GCF_951216825.1 Electrona antarctica | reverse complement strand
AAAAACATTCGTTTTCCGGTTGCTTTTCGAGGCCGGAAATTCCTAAGACGGTGGATTTGAATTAGTTGGAGGGGGAAAAAAACGGGTTTCAATCAAAACAGGTCGAACTAATAAGAACTAATAGAGCCGTATAATAGGTAGATCCCTGATCACACCGCTAGAACTAATACAACAGCAGACCTGAGATCACACACAACGTGGGGCATAGAGATGCTTCATCAGAGTCACTTAGTGTGACAAATTGGTTCGCCTTCCGGGACGCCTGATGTCGGCACTGTAGCCTCCCCTGGGGTGGGGGGGGTCACCTCTGACCCCCTCGGGCTGGACAGGGGGGTCGATCAATCCCATCAGGCTTTCTCTGTTCACAGATGAAGGTCACCGTGCTAGGATTAAAGGGAAACGAGGCGGGTGGTGTTCATGGGATTAAACATGCACAGGGGATATTATTATGCAGGAATAGACTATTGTCTATCTGTCTGTCTGTCTGTCTTCCTAATAACATCAGGAGTATACCGTAAAATACCTTTTGGCATACAGTGAAGATTATTCATAACATCCAAAATTGGATGTATTCTCCCGTGTTAGTGATGGTGGGGTTTCTAATTATGGTCATCATGACGGTTGTATATCTCTTATTCGGGTGACCTCCCGTCCGGACGGTGTCACCTTCAGTCACAGAATCACACAAGCTTCTCTTTTCTCACGAAAAGTGATTTCCCTTCACTGACCAGGCCTCCACATCCCCAGCTGATCCCTTCACTGACCAGGCCTACACACCCCCAGCTGATCCCCTCACTGACCAGGCCTCCACATCCCCCAGCTGATCCCCTCACTGACCAGGCCTCCACGTCCCCCAGCTGATCCCCTCACTGACCAGGCCTCCACGTCCCCCAGCTGATCCCTTCACTGACCAGGCCTCCACATCCCCCAGCTGATCCCTTCACTGACCAGGCCTCCACATCCCCCAGCTGATCCCTTCACTGACCAGGCCTCCACATCCCCCAGCTGATCCCTTCACTGACCAGGCCGCCACGTCCCCCAGCTGATCCCTTCACTGACCAGGCCTCCACATCCCCCAGCTGATCCCCTCACTGACCAGGCCTCCACATCCCCCAGCTGATCCCTTTACTGACCAGGCCTCCACATCCCCCAGCTGATCCCTTCACTGACCAGGCCTCCACATCCCCCAGCTGATCCCTTCACTGACCAGGCCTCCACATCCCCCAGCTGATCCCTTCACTGACCAGGCCTCCACATCCCCCAGCTGATCCCTTTACTGACCAGGCCTCCACATCCCCCAGCTGATCCCTTCACTGACCAGGCCTCCACATCCCCCAGCTGATCCCTTCACTGACCAGGCCTTCACATCCCCCAGCTGATCCCCTCACTGACCAGGCCTCCACATCCCCCAGCTGATCCCTTCACTGACCAGGCCTCCACATCCCCCAGCTGATCCCTTCACTGACCAGGCCTTCACATCCCCCAGCTGATCCCCTCACTGACCAGGCCTCCACATCCCCCAGCTGATCCCTTCACTGACCAGGCCTCCACATCCCCCAGCTGATCCCTTCACTGACCAGGCCTCCACATCCCCCAGCTGATCCCTTCACTGACCAGGCCTCCACCTCCCCCAGCTGATCGGAGTTGTCTGTCTGTCGGACTCGGTCACAAGTTATACATACACAGTACCTTACATCAAAGGCACCTCTTTCAACCTTTCATTCTTTTTGATTAGCGGTGCTGAAGTCAGGGTTTATAATTAGATTTGCCCCCAAGGCAATATAGGTTGAATGGGCTCGCAGGGGAACAGAAAACGGGAAGGGGATTTGCCTTTTAGACTTTGAAGTAGACCGTATATAAAGACACTATAGGGCTTTAACCAACTAGTCGACTAGTAAAACCACTAGTCGATCTCGTTGATACTTGAACAGTCGAGAAGATTTTTTTCGGGCCAAACTGGACTAGAGAAAGAGACTCTAAAGCCTGCAGCATTCTCAAAAGGAAATATAACTTTTGTACCCCAACATATAGGGATATAATATACTGGGGGAAAAACACAAAAGGTTGGTAATTTGGGCAATGATATATAGTCATCTCAATGATCTCTACAGTGTAATAGTATATAGCCAACTCAGTGTTCAACAGGGTGTATATATTTTTAGCCAGTTCAGTATTCTCAGTGTGTGCATATATAGAATGCAAGCTGAACACCATTTGAAATTCATTGCCTTGACAACAGCGATTTGGAAAGTGAGAGAGGCAGCGTGTCTACCTGTCCCCCCAAGGGGCCTCATGAGCATGTCATTTAGATAAATGTCCACAATTAAGAGCCATGATCTCCCTGCTGTTTCCATTGGTGCCATGGGGTGCGGGGAGAGAGAGCCGCTGCAGGGAACCTCAGGCTACCAGAGAAAGATGGAGCAGGCTACCAGAGAAAGATGGAGCAGAGAGGAGCTCGCATTGAGTGTGCCTCTGGCTCATCCATTGAACTGGGTTCCAGCGAGCGTGCAGCAGTTGCTGAGACGAGCTTAACCCATTTAGGCCTGACCTCAAAATTTAAAAAAAATCTTCTAAATCCTCCAGTTTTCTGAAATAAATATTTTCACGATTTTTCAAAAATAGCAGATCTACAAGCTCGTAGCGCGCCACTTGGTGGCGCGCTATGAGCTTGTAGATCTGCTATTTTTCAATAGCTAAATTAATAACATAATGTTTAAAACACCAAAAGGGGTTCCCGCCCAAAATGGGTTAACCACATTAGAGGAAGAAGAGATGAGAAGCGTGTAAGTAAGTGATAGGAGAATACCAAGTCCAGAGAGAGAGAGAGAGAGAGAGAGGGATTGGCAGAGGGAGAGAATCACAGTCTTTGAGTGAAATCCCTTCAGTCCTTCTGGTTCTCCATAGCAATAAAGCAAAAAAGCTAAACGGGTGTGATAGATGAGAATGAGCAGCATGCAGTCAATATTGTAGGTAGAGATGTCCCGATACTGTATCGGTCGGTATCGGAAAAGTATCGGTATCGGCAATTATTTGTCATATCGGTTCATATCGGTATCATCAGGTAAGGGGTTGACACTATGGCAGGTAATGTGGAGTTTGCCTTGGAGTTGCCCAAACTGCAAGTGTACGTTTGAATGAGGAGTCTGCTATAAACACAGCACGAGATATATAGCTGGATAGCTGCAACACGAGATCACAACACTGGTATCGGTATTCGGCATCGGGATCGGATCGGAAACGAAATAAGTGTATCGGGACATCCCTAATTGTAGGCCTATGGTATCTAGACCTATCTATCTACGGCATGTATATTGTGGTTCCGTGCCCGAGCATGCAGGCTCCTATCTGTTGTATTGAAGAGGAGGGAACTACTTATGAGTTAAAGAGGGTGTAGAAGCCATTTAACTGTGAAAAGCTGGAATTTGCGCGATGGCAGTCTCTCAGTCAAATCTGGTCACATTTAGTCTATTCAGTTTTGAGATAATTATTTAGATAATTGAATTTAATTGATACGTTCACTGAATTATTGGCTGATTGACACCAAGGGCACGCCTCCCCAGGCCTAATTGACAGAGCAGAGAGAGCATATCAAGGCTGGGGTAATTGGGAATGGTTATGCACCTGGGTGGAAATACGGCTTTTACCAGGCCAGCCAGGAGAATGCCACAGAGAGAAGTTTGTTCTGTAATGCACTTTAATGGCGAAGTAAATATGCAAACAAAAAATAATTCAACGTGTGGACAATGGTTTCTTCTTGCCTGCGTGCAGCCCAAGTCTGTGAGTGCATCAGTGAGTTTTGTCTGTTTGTTTGAAAGCTGACAGAGCCACTACAGAGGGAGTGCCACAATTTTTGTATTTTTCCAGTTTTTCATGTGTCTATGAGGTGACAGTACTTCATTAGACACCCTGGAGTGGTTTTTATGTGAAATGGTGTATTAACTTTGTATTTAGGGTTTCTTCCTGGAGGCTGAACCCTTGACAGTCAAACATGCCAATGAAATAAACAGTAATATAGTGACATCACACTATCAGCCCCTCCCCCTTTATCATACAACTACAGCTGTGGGCACCCACAGCTGTAGGGTTCAGTTCAGGTGGATCACCACCCACCAGGCAAACCAGGCATACTTAATGAACTGGTGGGCGTGCCCACATAAAAACAACATTTTAACAAATACTTTACACTTTTTTGAAAAAATAAGAGTCCCCAGTGTAGCCCAGGCCCTAAGACGGAGATTTTCACTCACTTTGACTGTGCATCGTCTGACAAAGATTGCCAGGTTATATTCTTTAAAGCTTGCGCACAGTATGGTGTCTTGCATCTCATTGCATAATTATTATTATTATTACAATGTTTTTCCTTTTGTTTTGCTCTCTGCATCACCTTGGCAGGATAATGTACACAACATATTCCCCTTTGGGGAATCTCCATAAGCAGCCTCTGTGCTTCATGGGCCTTTGCATCACCCTTCAAGGGAAACATCCGCCATTCCACCCCTCTCTCTCTCTCTCTCTCTCTCTCAACAGTCCTTACCTACCGCATGGCATGAATCACTTTCTCCTGTACAGCTTGCTGTGTGGGAGGCACTTCCATAATGCAATGTTGCATCTGGCTGTTTGAGCAGCGGTGGCTAGCTGGCGTAGCTGAGCATGAATGTATATCACCTCACCAGTACAGGGAGCCAGGTATTGTTAGTCATTGCTTCATGAAAATGAAAAAAAAAAAAGAAGTTTGGCCTTGGACGGAAACTTGGCTGTTATACCGTGCGGTTCTGGGGGCTTGGGTAGTGCAGTAGACTACCGTACAATAACGTACATTACATTTTCAGTAGAGTACAGCACAGTACATTAGAATAGAGAACAGTGGCCTGGGCCGTGGCTCAGCGGTCCAGGCACCTTGGCCGGTAGTCCGAGTCTGGCAGTGTGCCGCGGGTTCGACTCCTGATCCCAACGGCCTTTACTGCATGTCACTCCCCCATCTCTCTCCCCATTTCCTGTCAGCCTACTGTCTCTCTCTATAAAAAAAAGGGGAAAAAAAAGAATAGAGAACAGTACAATACTGTTGTAAATTGCAGTACAGTAACGTACAGTAGAGAACAGCACAGTGCATAATAGAGAACAGCACACTGCAGTACAGTAGAGTACTTTCAAAGGGCTCGTGACTGAGTTGTTACAGTAATACATTTTATGACCTGCAGAGGTCTTTTTGTCTCTCTGGGGAACATAAAGTGGACTTTGATTAAGTGTCGCCCACGAGGACTGTGGCACGACTCCCAGTGGTGGAAAGAGTACTCAAATGTTTTACTTAACCCATTCTGGGCGGGGACCCCTTTTGGTGTTTTAAGCATTATGTTATACTTTAGCTGTTGACAAATATCAGCTTGTAGGTCTGATATTTTTGAAATATCTTGAAAATGTGGCGCAAGTCTTTGAATATTATATTCTTTCAGAGCAAACGTTTTTAACTCAAATCTTTGCTTCTGGGGGGGTCCCTAGAACAACATATTTTCAGATGGGGGGTCGGCTGCCATTTTTGGGGTTCTTGACATGAAATATTGAGCACCACTGATATAGAAACATAGGTATTTCAGAAAACTGTCATGATTTAGAGGACATTTTTTTTTATTTCGATGTCAGGTCTAAATGTAAGTAAAAGTATACATAGGCTACTGCAATGTAGATGTAGTACTCCGTTACAAGTAGAAGTCCCGTATTCAAAATGTACAAAAACTACAAAAGTATTGGCATCAAAATGTACTTAAAGTACTGAAAGAAAAAGTACTCATATTGCAGAATGTCCCATTTGACAAGGTCAAAATGTGTACAAAATCTTTTGAAAATAGCAGATCTACAAAAGCTACGCAACGCATTGTGAGCTTGTTTGATCTGCTATTTTCAAATGGCCGAAATATATATATAAATAAATAGGGGTGATTTTTAACCCGCATCACGGGTGAGTCTTAACCGGCCACCAGTATTGTTTTCGTCGACTAAAACTAAGACTGTTCGTCGACTACCTTTTTTCACTGACAAAAACGAAATAGAAACTAAATGAAAACTAATAACTAAACTAATAACTAAAAACTAATAACACTTACTTCCTGGACTACATGTTGTCTCAGTAAGACAGCCCCCTCCCCCTATCCACAAGGAGGAGCAGTGCACCAAAGCATTATGGGAATTGTAGTCAAGGAAGTAAGTGAGCCACTGGGCTCACTGCTAAAATCTAAAATATCTAAAACTACATATTACACACATAAAGACCCCCAGGAAAGTGTTCTAAATCTTCTAAACGTCATTAACATATATTTTTATGCAAAAAAGGTGAAGTGTCCCTTTAACACCTCCAGCACGATCTTCTCTGGGCTCTCCTTATCGACCTGGGTTCACACCATGCTCTCTTTAGCATTCACACCACGACGCAAGTGTGTTCGCAGCCTCACAGATTCAGTGTTAAAACTCTGTCCGCCTTGGCTGTAACCCTACAGTGAACCCTCCAGGGGTGGTTACAGAAGCCATGGTCAAACAACATGTGGACACAAAGTGAGCAAGTCCAGGAGAAACTATGTTGCTTGTTTTGTGCATAATACATACAACATTTACATTATTACTGATTGTACCAGTGTTGTTTTTGACAGCACATTTTGATTTTAGTTTTAGTCATAGTCTCTTGAATAGTTTTAATTTAGTTTTAGTCACATTTTAGTCACCTGGAATGTTTTTGTGTTAGTCCAGTTTTAGTCGACTAGCCCACAGCGTTGTGAGCTTGTAGGTCAGCATGCAACTAATTGTAAATTGACTTATACTGGATCTCTTGCCCACTAGTCCCTTCCTAACATTTTAGTCTAGTTTTTATTTGTTGACAAAATCGTCAGTATATTTAGTCTCAGTTTTAGACATCATTTAGTTTCCATTTAGTTTTCGTCAGTGAAAAAAGGTAGTTTTAGTCTACGAAAACAACACTGGATTGTACAAGATCTGTTCACCAGTCTGTACTGTATTGAAAAGCTTGGTTGTGAACTTGTGACTTGAATCAAAACATTTGAATATAATAAAACAAAATTAGTGATGCACTTTACAATCGGTAGCATATCGAAATCGGCCATATCGGCCATGAAAATGCCACATCGGTATCGGATCGTATAGACTAAAATGTTAGGAAGGGACTAGTGGACAAGAGATCCAGTATAAGTCAATTTACAATTAGTTGCATGCTGACCTACAAGCTCACAACGCTGTGGGCTAGTCGACTAAAACTGGACTAACACTAAAACATTCCAGGTGACTAAAATGTGACTAAAACTAAATTAAAACTATTCAAGAGACTATGACTAAAACTAAAATCAAAATTTGCTGTCAAAAACAACACTGGCACAATCAGTAATAATATAAATGTATGCACAATGTACACAATATCTGATTGTCAATGAGACCTGCGTATTTGCACGGAGCACTGGGGAGCAGTCGCGGTGCGACAACGCAAGCGTATTTACGTGAGTCGCTGTCCCGTGAATTTGTTGCGCGCGTGCTCGTTTCGTGCACACGCCCGCGACTCACCAGACCTGGGTACTGTTTAGCTTCTTTTTTTCTTTTTGAGTGGTGCAACCACTCCAAGGAACAGCAATGTCCGTGTTAATCTATGTTTGTGTGTGACTATGTTTCTATGTTTGTCTGTGACTATGTTACTATGAGTAGGGGCACTGTTGTGCCAGAAACAGAGAGAGAGAGATAGTGCTGCACTGTTGCCTGCTAATGAGAGAGAGAGGGGGGGGGGGGAAGTTGCACCACTCAGTTCACACGGGTGTGATTTTTTTGTTTACGCTTGCGTTGTTGCGCCCCTCTTGAGCAGACCTGGAGGAGACCTGTCTCAGGGAGGAGATCAGTCTCCAGCTCTCCTCACACGAAGCTTGTCTGAGTCATCTCCACTGTCTGCATGCTGAGCACACACACACACACACACACACACACACACACACATACACACACACACACACACTTAAACGTCTAATGTGGTCCAGGCAACAACGCCTGCATTCCTCGCTTCCCGTTTGAAAGGCCCTTAATACATTCTCCCACAATCGTACATACCACAATCAGTTTGTGGCACGAGGCCATAAAAGCTTTTTACACAATACACCTGAGACTTTATTGTCCGCAGACACTTGTAGAATGTGTGCGATCTCTTGGCATTACAATTGTGTTGTCACACATTATATGGCAGTAAATCAACATTAATGGAATCACCTTTAACATTAATGGCAACCCCTTCAGCGGTATTTCTAATGCTGGTTTGGTGCAATTACCTTCCTGCTGCTGATAAATCAGAAGCCGCCCTCTCTGAAGCTCATTTGCCACCATTTCAAAAAAAGAAAGATGGCAACGATTAGACAGCTATAACCATATAAGCTGTCGTTTGTATATGCCATTAACCCATTTTGGGCGGGAACCCCTTTTGGTGTTAGCATTATGTTATGCTTTAGCTATTGAAAAATAGCAGATCTACAAGCTCATAGCGCGCCACCGAGTGGCGCGCTAAGAGCTTGTAGGTCTGCTATTTTTGAAAAATCGAAGAACGACTGACATAGAAACATAGCTTTTTCAGACCGAGTGCCGCGCTACGAGCTTGTAGGTCTGCTATTTTTGAAAAATCGAAGAACGACTGACATAGAAACATAGCTTTTTCAGAGAACTGTCAGGATGTAGAAGACATTTTTAGAATCTGATCTCAGGTCAAAATGGGTTAAGTATACAGTACCCTATTGGGAACAATTATTTGGCTTTGCCGATAACTGCCAGTTGAACGTCTCTATAAAGCAATCCCAGATTTTGTCTTGCTTCTGCGAGACACAATGGCCTTAATTCTCCCACCGCAAATCAACTACTGTAGCAGTCAACATGCGGCCCTTCATCAAAACCACCAGCTGACATCTGAGCATTGTTATAAAGAGCCACATCTGGCAACATCCATGCTCGACAACAATGTGGAGAATATACAGCAAAGCTTGTGTCTACTTTTACCAATGTTGAGTTCGTCGACTAATACTATGACGAAAAATGTCCGTCGACTACCTTTTTTCACTGACGAAAACTAAATGGAAACTAAGTGAAAACTAAGCTATGATGACTATAAGAGTAAATATATTGGCAATTTCGTCCAACAAATAAAAACTAGACTAAATTGTTAGAAAGGGACTAGTTGACAAGAGATCCAGTAGAACTAAAAGGCAAATAATTTTATGCTTGGTTGAAAATTTACAAGCACACATGTTGTGAGCTTGTAGATTGGCTATTTTGCCGCACTTTTGGTACTTTAATTTAATTTTGATACCATTTACTCAAGTCAATTTACTTTTGCAGTATTGATACTTTTACTTAAGTAAAACATTTGAGTACTTTTTTCCACCACTGCGCGTGTGACATGCAAAACTAAATCCATTAGCCGTGTGTGAGGATCTGTGTGGCGGCTTCATCACACAGTCTTTCTTTGCTCTTGTACAAGCAAAGGGGCTCAGCACTTTTTCAGGACTCCTTTTCCTTGATGCGTGTGGTTTTGTACGAGGCACGCATATAGGAGATTAACCCATACTGGGCGGAAACCCCTTTTGGTGATTTATTATGTTACACTTTAGCTGTTGAAAAATAGCAGATCTACAAGATTTTGAAAAATCGTGAAAATCTGGCGCAAAAATTTGAATATAATATTCTTTCAGAGCGAACGTTTCTAACTCAAATCTTTGCTTCTTGGGGGGGTCCCTGGAACTACATATTTTCAGATGGGGGTCAGCGGCCAAATACAGATATTGTTGGGCGTCCTTGACACGAAAATGTTTGAGAACCACTGACATAGAAACATGGGTTTTTCAGAAAACTGTCAGGATTTAGAAGACATTTGTAGAATCGATGGTAGGTCTAAATGGTTTAAGAAATGACGTTTTCCTGCACGCAGCGGATGCACGTCCAGTCCTGTCCGTTTGCTTCCATCACCCCGTTTCCACTCTCTCAGTATGCCGGGCGGATGCTCTTCATTTGTCTTCCTAGAGGTGTCGGGGTGCTTCAAGAGGCCTTGATGTACGAGGACATCAGGATGGGAATCAGTGCCCTATACGTCGTCCTGAAGTACAGACGCATCTCTGTGCTTCCTCAAGCGTAGTGGCAGAAAGCACCATTTTTTCCCCCCCAAGGTGTCTTGTCTGTCTTCTTGAGAGTTATTTTTCCTATATCCAGCTTTGAGGGTTTGTGTAAACACAAACATTGCATGGCCAGTTTTCAGTGTTTGTCCTCACGCAAACATTGAATGCCATTGACAATGAATGGCCAGTTTTGAATGTTTTGCGTAAACACAAACAGTGAAGACGAAATTGTGATTGGCCGGAATGAGATGATGATGACGATGTATGATGATAAGAGCGCCCCTCACTTCACACGGGTGTGATTTTTTAATTTGTGTCAGTCCTCCGTTATTTGTCCCTGTATTGTTTGAGGGGCGATAGGAGCCCCTCCTATAATTTTAAGAAATAGAAGAAGAAGAGAAAGAAAGAAAATAAACACATTTATTGTAGTTTGTTGTCTATTATCGTGAACATAATATGGGTGTAATATATGGAGTATGTTAATATAATGACCTAGTTTTATAATAGGTCTTCCGGCGGATTTCTTTTAACTCTGAAAGTACTGAAAGCCTACTGCACTATAGTACTACGAATTGTTACATCAAACAACGACGTTCTACACTGTGTGGGTTCAACCAAGCAGCGTTCCCTCTATCTCACTCTCTTCTTCTCTCCTTTTGCCCTCTCCACTCTCAGGCTTTTTTCTGCCAGAGTGGAACTCACATATACTGGAACAATAGTTATATTTCAGATGGAACAATAACCGTGGCTGAATTTCACTCTTGCAATAATAAGAATTCACACACACACACACACACACACACACACACACACACACACACACACACACACACACACACACACACACACACACATTAACCAACCAGGTCAGACAGTGTCCTCCTTACATTATTGCACTGTATACTGCTGTTACTTCACAGCTAGTCTCTCAAGACAGAATGTTGACTCATGTCAACTCACACACACACACACACACACACACACACACACACACACACACACACACACACACACACACTCGCACTTTTAACGTTATCTTAAATCATCTCAGGTCTTTCAGTGGTAATTAGACCTATTGACCCCCCCCTACCTACCCCCACCCTGCCGGCCGGCCAGCTACCATACTATACTATAGTAGCCAGCCGGTGGAGCGGGGCTTTGAGTTAAGCACTGAGCCCTGTGTGTCAGTGCTGGATGTACTCCCCATGGCCCTGACTGATCCAGGTTAAACAGCACACAGCCAGGAAGATGAACACATCTGCCGTTTCACCTCGGGAACTGTAGATCGACCCTGCCTGCCTTTCACCTTTCAGTTTGACTTTACTTGGCAGAATTGGAGAAATAGTAAAGCTGCTAGCTTCTAGTGTAGCCATCAATCGCCAGCACGCACAGAGCATAGCAAGAGATTGGGTTAGGCAGGCAGGGCTGTGTGGTTCCTTTTTATTAGCTTTGAGGCAAGGATATAGGAAACACATTAATACAGTGACATTAGTATGCATAAAACAAAATGAGTAAAAATAACATTTGGACGATGCACTTACCTCCCGATTCTAAATCAATGCCTATAGGTGCCAATTCGATTCATATTGCGATTCTTAATTATATTGCCATTCTGCGCAATTCAACGATTTTTTGCGATTTTTACTCTGCTTTTTTAATACTAGAATATTTTAAAACAATTATAAGCAATATAAACCACGAACCAGATATCACCAATCAGTCTTTCTGACATGAAAAAATAAATAAAAATAAAAATAATAAATAAGATAATAAATAAATAAATGGTGGCATTAAAATCGCGATATTTGAGTGAATCAACCACCCCTAAATTCCAGTGCAAAAGAGAAATATAAAAAGAAAAAAGCAAAGTAACTCAATCGGAGGCGCCAGCAGCAAACAAAGGTCTCAGGTCAGTTGTGTTTTAAAAAAGTTTTCTGGGAGTTTGTTCCAGATATTGTATGTGGTGCATACACAACGAAATGCTTCTTCCCCGCTTTTATTTTTGGTTTGCGTTACTTAATGTACAAGAAGTCTACACAATGTGGAGAAGGTAGAAGAATTGTTAGCATGGAATTGTGGACAGAATATTATCAAAATATTATGTTTTGGGTCTGAGAGGCTGAATCTAATCAAACGGTGGTTCCGTGGCTCAAAATGCCAAATAAATAACGGGCCTTGATATGAAAAGGGTTGAAAAAGCACTGTAATAGACCCAACAGTAGTGTTTTGGCAGGTTCAGGCTCACTGGCTCCTTATGAGCCAATCCATGACCTTTTGATCTTTTGGCATCTGGTGCACTTGATCTCCTGACATACATAATGAGTCTGGCATAGAGATCTGGCCAGACGCACGCACGCACGCACGCACGCACGCACGCACGCACGCACGCACGCACGCACGCACGCACGCACACTGGTGTGTGTCGTCTGGCTGCCCCCGATCTTGTCACTATAAGGATTGTTAGAAGGAGCAGAGGTGGTGCGAGGTTGAATTACAGTGAGAGAGAGAGAGAGAGCGAGAGAGAGAGAGAGAGAGAGAGAGAGCTGATAGAAGGCCCATAGGAGCATTTTGAGACACAACAAGGGATAGTTTGTTGCTCCTTTGTCTGGACAAAATGTATTTAATTCCAGCTGTAATCTGGTTCTGTCAAATGTGACCAAATTTGACTGAGGGACTGCCATTGGATTTTTTTGAGTCACATGAAAGCAGGGAATCATAGCTTCAAATTGACTTGGTTGGTTGTTCAGTTTGACCCACCAGTTTTGGAGATATGGCTTATAGAGTAATGTCTTGACAGGCTTGAAAGGTTCACTTCTGTGGTCTCTAACATTACACCTACTTGTTTAAGCATTTATTTCATATTTTCATGTCGATTTCAGCTCTGACAATTATTTCAGACATGCTCTAGTATGTGAAGAGTCTGCCTGTGATATTAACTCATTTTGAAAGAATGAGTCAAATCTGGTCACATTAATTCACTCGGTTTCTATTCCACCGAGTTCATGAAGCTAAAAATAATTGAAATGTACAAAATAGTCGCTTTCAAAGTTCACTGATGTCTATTTCTTCTTGTCCTTGTGCATTGCAGGTCCAGTGACTATGGGACCACGTACACTAAACTCAACCTGATGCCAGGAAC
This sequence comes from Electrona antarctica, assembly GCF_951216825.1. Lineage (NCBI taxonomy): Eukaryota > Metazoa > Chordata > Actinopteri > Myctophiformes > Myctophidae > Electrona > Electrona antarctica. The sequence continues at coordinate 28,185,540 of NC_136802.1, read as the reverse complement.
CACCATCATTGTGACCAGCTTCTTCATCTGCCCCACCAACAAGAAAAAGGTAGGACACATTTTCTCCATTCCTCTGGAGGCTCCATTTGCCTTTTTCTCAGAGAATCGGAAAGCTGTGGTATATTATTGGTACCATAAATGGGTAAATGGTGCATTTATATATAGCGCCTTTATCCAAGGCGCTTTACATAAGTTGTGCATTACATTCACCCATTCACACACACATTCATGGCTACTTACTTTTGCGACAAGTGCCAGTTTTTGTCCTTGAAGCTGCCTTCAATAACAATTGTGCAATTTGCACAAGACTGTCTGTGTCTTGTTTAGTCAAACACAAATGCTCTGGATAAGCTCGCTTCTCCCCCCCCCCCCCCCCCCCCCCCCCCCCCTCTCTCTCTCTCTCTCTCTCTCCTCTCTCTCTCTCTCTCTCCCCTCTCTCTCTCTCTCTCTCTCTCTCTCTCACACACACACACACACACTCCCCGAAGGATATTCATCTTCACAGGTCTGTTCAACACCCACAACAAAACAAATTACATTACACCAAGACAATACAAAAACATGAGGTCCCCACTGTGTACAGAACCATTATCGGTGGGGCAGTTTGTTTAATTTAGAGGGCGGCAGTGGCTCAGGGGTAGAACTGGCAACCGCAAGGTTGCCAGTTCGAACCCGGGCTCCCCCAGAGTTAGTGTCGAAGTGTCCTTGAGCAAGACTCTGTCTGAACCCCTAATTGCTCCTTATGTGCTGGTTGGTGTCCTGCATGGTTTCCGCTGCCATCGGTGAATGAATGTGTGTGTGAATGGGTGAATGTAATGCACAATCTATGTAAAGCGCCTTGGATAAAGGCGCTATATAAATGCACCATTTACCATTTACCATGTGCCGCGATGGCTGAGGGGACAAAGCTCCTACTAAAACGGACCTTTTTCCATGGCAGGGTTGTGTATCTTTGATTCTTTGTCCTGATGGCATGAGGTTGAAAAAGTGATACAGTGTCACGTGATATTGAAAGTGCTAGCCGCGTGATGGCCGGAAATTGTTGGTGTATAGGGAAGTCCGATGATCTTGGAAGCAATACGGGTAATACTGAAAAGTTTGTTTCTGTTAGGCATGGACAGTATATGGTGTAGAAACATGCGGAACAACTCAACTGAATAATGCTTTTGTACAATAATAAGAATCACCACCAACTTTGCTGGTTGAGTGGAGGTGACTATTATGATTGGACCAGTGACTGTGGCAGCGTGCCCTGATTGGCCGACGTTATACTGTCAGGGCCCAATCGATGAGGAGATGCAGGAAGACTAGATGTAGTCACTCTAGTTCTCACCATGAAGCTCCCCCTCCCCCATGTCCTTCTGGGATACTCTCTCTCTCTCTCTCGCACGCACGCACGCACGCACGCACGCACGCACTCACGCACGCACGCACACGCGCGCACGCACACACACACACACACACAGAGGCAAGAGCAGTAGCATTTAATTGCTTGGGAATAGAGGCCTCCTAATTTCCCTCAGGGACCAGAGAGAGAGGAACAGAGAAACTGCGAGAGGGAGAGAGATGTGGGGGGAGGAGGTATAGCTCTGGTCCATAGCTCTAATGCCTTTGCATTAGACTTAGAGCTATATATGGTCGTCTTCCTGCGCTCGGCATGAAATGCAGACCAGCCTCTCGACTGTCTCGAACGTTTTCGCTACTCACCAATACAAGGCTTGTGTTATTAGAAAGCCTATACTTTCCGCGGTGGATGCACTCTGAGCCCCCCCACCACACACATACACGTATAAAATGCACTGAAAGGCCAGAAAGGGATTTATTTTTTTCACCGGAAGGAAAAATCTTTGTCTATGGGGGTTTTTTCTTGGCTATGTTGGTCGGAGGGCGCAGTGGAGTAACTAAAATATGTTTCTTATATAGCTAGGGAGGAGCTAGGGAGGAGGTATAGCTGGGAGGGGGTTGGTTGGTTGGTGGTGTCTGGGGAGGTCCTGCTGTGTGTGAGAGAGTGTGTGTGTGTGTTCTGACGGTGGGATGTCTGGTAATGGGAACTCTGGAACAAGACGCTGCTTAAACACACCTGCAGGCCTATAGCAAGAGGAGTGCTGTGACGATGTGAGCTCCAACACGGCTCCCTGGAGTGCGTGCGTGCGTGCGTGCGTGCGTGCGTGCGTGCGTGCGTGCGTGCGTGCGTGCGTGCGTGCGTGCGTGCGTGCGTGCGTGCGTGCGTGCGCTCATAACCACGCAGGGGGTTTTGTGCATGCATATATATTTCAGTGGTTTTCAACCAGTGAAATATATAATGCATACAAAAAAAAGTTAAATGATAGAGTTGGTAACCAAATGGATCCTTATTAGATCTTTAACTCTTGAGAGCGTAAAATGAAACCAAATGAAAATGAAACCAAATGGACCCGTAAAATTATTGTTAAACATCTGCATTACTTAATTTACAAACAAAATATTCTACGATAGGGTCTGTGAGGCTGAATCTAATCAAATGGTGGTCCGTGGCTCAAATGCCAAATAAATAATGGGCCTTGACATGAAAAGGGTTGAAAACCACTGATATATTTGGTAGTAGTAGTAGTAGTAGTAGTAGTAGTAGTAGTAGTAGTAGTAGTAGTAGTAGTAGTAGTAGTAGTAGTAGTAGTAGTAGTTATTTTTGTAAACGTGCATGCTTGGAATTGTGTCGTTAGCATTGTGTATAATTATTACTGTAGTGCATTGCATCACAATAATAATGCAGCATAGTACAAGATCAAATGGATCCAACTGGGTCCATCAGACACGCAGAGAGCGAAATCTGGAGCATTGACATCTTGTGACAGACAGTACATTTCTGAAATCAGCCGGCAAATGTTCTCGGTTCGCTGTGGAGTGCACTGGTTGGTGACGTTTGACGTACAATCACGGATGTCTAAAATCATCATGAGATGCATATAGTGCTGCATAGGAATGTTTTTGGGGGAGGGAGGATACGTATGGCCGCCTACTATAAGTGAAGTTCGGGGCCACCACACAGTGAACAAGTCTGATTTCGAGAACATATTGAATGCAATGAACTGTCATTAACGTTAACATCATTGGCTGACAGCCTCATCACCAGTGGTGCATGTCGCCATTAACACCCGTTTGGCAGAAAGAGAAAAAGAAAAAAAGCAGCGCTTGGAGAGCCAACTAATGTCATCTGCATGCTGAATGAGCAAAGCTATCATGTGCAGCTGTGTTGATTTCCTCGACTATTATGATGAAAAGCGTTCGTCGACTATACCTTTTTTCAAAAACGAAATGGAAACTTAAATGAAAACGACGCTATGATGACTAAGACTAAATATAAGGGGCGAGAAAGGCCCTTATTCCTTTTCGGATTTCAGGAGGTGTAGTCTCTCTCTATATAGCATTCGGAGATTGTGGAATAGTTGTCTGGCTATATGCGAGACTACACACACACACGCACGCACACACACACACACTAATCAATACCGCTAATCACATCACAGAGGCGGCAGACGAGTGGCTCTGGGCAGCCTGGCGAAGGGGATTACAACGTGGTGTGAAGAGATCACATTGAGAAGGTGTGAGGGGGTGGCCCGCGGATAATCGATAGGTCCAGAAGCAATTAGAGGAGAGGAGAGAAGTCAGACGGAGACGTCTGGCCTCTCTCCACCACGGTGCGTCGCGGAGAGCTCCATCCATTAGCCCGCCGAGACCTGGAACGCACCTGGGTCACCTTTTTATAGTCTTTTAAACACTTTTGCCGTTATTGTGAAACTTTAGCCGTTGAAAAATAGCAGCTCTTCAAGCTCGTGGCGCGGCACCGAGTGCCGCGCCACGAGCTTGTAGATCTGCTATTTTTTAAAGAAATCGCGAAAACGTGTTAAACGTGTAATCTTTGATTCTAAGGAGGTCCCCTCCTGGGACAAAACATTTTGAGATGCAGGGGCTCTGCTGGCCAAATACATATATATCATTCATGGGGATCCTTGACAGGAAAAAGGTTTGAGCACCACTGATATAGAAACATAGGTTTTTTTCTGAAAACTGTTAGGATTTAGAAGACATTTGTAGAATCTATGGGTCCTCAAGTCGTAATGGGTTAAAGACCTGCCGTAGCGTAGAGTGTTCGCATGGCAGAGGACTGAAAAGGGCCTTGCATTGCACTTCAGCAGAAACAAATAGGCTTCGAGGCTGCAGCAGGTCTGCTGCGCGCGGGTGATTTGTTTTGTATTTTTTTTGTCCGACGGTTGTCTCGGTAAAGCATTCACTTAACCTCATTGATCACGGAGAAGAACAGACCTCGCAATTCTGTTCTTTATGTTCCCCGTGGTACAAAGGGCTCGTCGGATGCACTTAACCCACTCTGGGCGGGAACCCCTTTTGGTGTTTTAACATTGTGTTACACTTTAGCTATTGACAAATAGCAGATCTACAAGCTCATAGATAGGTCTGCTATTTTTGAAAAATCGTGGCACAAAAAGAGTGAACGTTTTTAACTCAAATCTTTGCTTCTGGGGGGGTCCCTGGAACAACATATTTTCAGATGGGGGTCGGCGGCCAATTTTTGGGGGTCCTAATGTTTGAGAACCATGCACTGACATAGAAACATGCGTTTTTCAGAAAACCGTCATGATTTAGAAGGCATTTGTAGAAACGTCCTCAGGTTTAAATCGGTTAAAATACTCACGACGCATTGCTGCTCGCTTCCTCCCCCCCGTCACAGAAAGTGGGAGGTGAAGGCTTGTGTGTGAACTGCAGGATGCTCGTGAGCAGGACCGTTGGTGCGTGGTGGTCTGTGTGTAGCGAACGTCCCGAGCTATCATAGATGTCTCTGGAGCATGATTTCTGAGAGATTGAGCAATCCACCTGCTGCTGTATACTGGTGGTTACCATGTGTGGTTATACTGTAAATGACATGACCTGATGAAGATCGGATAGATCGAAACGTTGTCAGATTTTTCAATAAAGAACGTCTTTCCTATACCCATGGTGTGCGGGCTCCATCCATATCCTACTGAAGTTTCTTTAGCCCAGCACCCAACCTGTTGATGTGCGTGTTCTACGTCCGCTCTGGTTATACTGTAAACACAGTCCTATTAGTGAGGGAGGTTAGCAAAAAAAATGTGCTGACGAAAGAAAGCATTTTTTCCATATGTTTTCCATCACCAGACGTTTTATTTTTGAAGGGGCGGGGGGCACGTCCGTTTTAGGAACTTAATAGAGTCCTGACGTCACTCGCTCGTCCCCTCGATTCCCCTGGTTCACGGAAGTAACTTCTCTATGGAGAATAACATGGGGTCATCTTAAAATCGTTTCATATAAGCATCGTGGTCCAAAAATAAACAAGCTGTCTCTGCGTTATTGTCAGGGAGGTGTGTCTGTATCATTTGCGACCGTCAGTCACTCATATATGAGTGACTGACGAAAATGTAACTAATTCAGCAGCAGTAACAATAGCGTTTTCTCTCAGTCAGTTGATTCTTCATTATGAGTGAAACGGCCCGGGATGACATGTTTATTTTTCAAACACAGTTCTTACATTATATGAGGCAATCTAAAATCCCCCTATGGGGATTACAATGCAAATAAAAAGTACATGAACCCGTGGATTTGCGCCCTCTACCGATATTGACATCAGACTTCGGTGCTCTATTGACAACCTAGGCAAAAAAATCAAAAATGTCAAGTAGTCTATAGCATGTAACGTGTCAAAATAGGTGCTCGCGTACCTTAGACATGCAACGCATTGTGAGCTTGTAGATCGTCTATTTTCGAAAGATTTCTTTATACATTTGAAAACCTGAAATGGGACAATTCTGCACAATGAGTACTTTTACTTTTGGCGCTTTAAGTACATGCTTTGAGTACCTTTTCCACCACGCACACACACACACACACACACACACACACACACACACACACACACACACGACACACACCCTATGGCTTTTAGCGCTCTGGCTTTTAGTGCGTGCCGTCTCTCACCGTGGCTGTCTCTGTAAGACACTTTCTCTAAAACGTCTCCATCCGTCCTCAGAAGTGCGGATATAAAGTCCTCCCTCCCATCATCCCCCTGACATCTACAGTTGCCATTTAACCCATTTTGACCTGAGATCAGATTCTAAAAAATGTCTTCTACATCCTGACAGTTTTCTGAAAAAGCTATGTTTCTATGTCAGTCGTTCTTCGATTTTTCAAAAATAGCAGAACTACAAGCTCGTAGCGCGCCACTCGGTGGCGCGCTATGAGCTTGTAGATCTGCTATTTTTCAATAGCTAAAGCATAACATAACGCTGACACCAAAAGGGGTTCCCGCCCAAAATAGGTTAAAGAAGAACAGCTGACAGCTGAGATAGCGATGGCCGTGATGTGTCCTGCACCCCCCCTGGCCCGCTTCCTGGTGGATTAATGTTCAATAATTCAGCGAAGGTTCATCTCGTACTTTTCGATAGCGCGCCCTAAGTACATTTACTCAGGGACGTGTGCAGAGAGTGTCGCAGCGCGGCGCGTTGAGAGCTTGTGGATCAGCTATTTTCAGGAGCGCAACCCCAGCACTCTGTATCTACTGGAGATGTGGTGTGTGTACGACATGGGTTTCTCTGTATCTACTGGAGATGTGGTGTGTGTACGACATGGGTTTCTCTGTATCTACTGGAGATGTGGTGTGTGTACGACATGGGTTTCTCTGTATCTACTGGAGATGTGGTGTGTGTACGACATGGGTTTCGAAACACATTTTTTGTTAACTTTTTCTGGTTAGAGGACTACGAAAAGTTGGAATTTTGTTTTAGGAAAGGTATTTTTGCTTTAGCAGACTTTTTATGCAAAGCGTGGGAAAAAAGCCAGAATGTTTTGTTTGTGTAAAAAAAAAAAAAAAAACTGTTTCTTGTACACAATGCAATACTGACACAATGATTTGTATGGTGTGTCCTATAAGTCCATGTGGGCTGGGCGCCTTGGGTGCATGACACAACAATAAAGAATCTATCTATCTATCTATCTGTTCAACGCAAAATAGTGCGTTCCAACTTCTGTAGACTTCGGGGAAAAAGGCTATTCTCCTGAGCACTGCCTTCCGGAATGGCATGGAAAGGAGAGGAGGGCATTTGCATTTCTTTCACCATGTATAGTAAATGCTGCATTCGTGGTTTGCAGAGGGCAGTTCTTTTTACAGACGGGTAAAAGGGCAGGGGCTGAAGCCCCCTTTGATGTCTGTGTGCACTGTGCACGTCCCTGCATTTACACAAGACTCCGTCGCCCATCTTAGATAATCGGCACCATAAGAATCCATTCTATCCCTTTCTTTCAATCGCCTGTATCTCCTATTCCTTGTCCCAGATGGCATTTTTGGTCAAAACAACGTTTCTTTGACGGCACAGAGCCGACGATGTGGAGCTCTCCAGAGCTCCGGTCTGGATTCACATTGTAAACAAGGCCTGCCCAGCTCCGTGTAGATTCCTAGGTTATGTCTACTGCTAGTGGACCGGAAATGCGGCTTTTCAAAATAAGAGCTCAAATTTAAAAAATGCTGCCGTGAATTAGATCCTAATTTTTCAATAAATGCTATAGCGGACTAAGTGTTAAGTAAAAAAATGTAGTACTTTTTCCACCACTGAACCCCCCCCTCACCGCACGCACGCACGCACGCACGCACGCACGCACGCACGCACGCACGCACACACACACGCACACACCCCCTCAGGGTTATAGTCTTCTGTTTGATCCATGCGTTTTCCGACTCTCTCTCTCTCTCTCTCTCTCTCTCTCTCCCCCCCCCTCTCTCTCTCTCTCTCTCTCTCTCTCCCCCTCTCTCTCTCTCTCTCTCTCACTCTCTCTCTCTCCCTCTCTCTCTCTCTCTCTCTCTCTCTCTCTCTCTCTCTCTCTGTCTCTCTCTTACAGCTGTGTGACATCATATATCGTTTGGATGTGTGGACCTATAAGACAAAGTTAATCAAACGTTCGATACGCACATTGACAGCACCATGAAAGCGGAGCGGAACGGAGCGTGCGTGAGTGTGTCCAGTGCGTGTGTACCGTGTGTGCCGTGCGTGCGTGCGTGCGTGCGTGCGTGCGTGTGTACCGTGTGCGTGCGTGCGTGAATGGATTTCTTGTAAGTCGCTCCCCCGATAGTCTCTCCACTTCTGAGATATAAATTCATAACAAGTGACCTCTATACACTCAACTTGACAGAGAGGTGAGTGCGTCTCACTCTAAGTGCTGCACTGCGCTGCCCCCCCCCCCCCCTCCTTCACCACCAGTGATGTAATGTGCTGTACCTAACTACAATTTTGAGATATTTGTACTTAACTTGAGTATTTCCAATTTCCAATGCTTTTTTTTACTTCTACTCCACTACATCTCGGATCCAGATATTGTACTGTTACTCCACTACATCTCGGATCCAGATATTTTACTGTTACTCCACTACATCTCGGATCCAGATATTGTACTGTTACTCCACTACAATTATTTGAAAACTTTAGTTTACTATACCGTATTGTCCCGAATATAAGACAACTCTGATTATAAGACGACACCCCATGTTTCAAGACTCATTTGTGGAAAAATACCATTGCACGTCAAATAGTCTAGTCCCCGATTATCGCATTTAGACCCAAGTTCGATTCTACAAATGTCTTCTAAATCATGACCGTTTTCATGTCATTGGTTCTCAATCTATTTTATGTCAAGGACCCCCAGAATTATATATGTATTTGGCCGCCGACCCCCATCTGAAAATATGTAGTTCCAGCCAGGGACCCTCCAGAAGCAAAGATTTGAGTTTAAAACGTTGGCTCTGAAAGAATATCTGGTCAAAGATTTGCACCACATTTTCACGATTTAAAAAAAATAGCAGATCTACAAGCGAGCTTGTAGATCTGCTATTTTTCAACAGCTAAAGTATAACATAATGTTTAAAACACAAAGGGGTTCCCTCCCAAAATGGGTTATAATACGACCCCGTTTTTTAGGATATTTCCATTGTCTTATATGCAGGCCAATAGGGTAGTTATACTTTATAGGTTTTGATTAATATTTTAAAACATACATACAGTAACCACTCCAGCCATATATACATTTCGGCCATTTGAAAATAGCCGATCTCGCACCGCGACGTATTGTAAGCTTATAGAAACGCTATTTCCAAAGATTTAACGATACATTTTAACAGCGATGCGATACGTATCACGATACATGGTTGACGATACGATACATGGAGGATATCGGTTCATTATGGTGATACGATACGATTCAATGATTTGAAATCGATACAGTAACTATTTAAAATACATTGACATTATTTTAAGCTAAGTAATTAAACCCCTCTTTTTCTTTTTTTCTCCTAAAAATTGCTAACTACCACGCACAAAAATGTAGTGTTGATACAATCGATTTAATCGATTATTATACAAAACGATTCGATACCGATTTTTTTGCCTTGCAAAATGATACGATACATAAAGTCAATGTTGCTGTTTTCATTTCGATATACTTCGATTCTTGAAATTAAAATTGATTTTTCGATGCAGTTACTATGTCGTTACACCCCTAGTATACATTTGAAAACATGAAATGGGACATTCTGCATTAATGGGTACTTTTACTTTTGGTACTTTAAAGTACCACCTCGCCACCTCGGGGCGACTGATTGCCTCGTCACTCAAGGGTCCTTCTGGCCGATCCACACGGTCACGACTCTTTTCTGTTCTGGCCCCACAGTGGTGGAATGAACTTCCCACTGATGTTAGGACAGCAGAGTCACTGCCCATATTTCGCCGCAGGTTGAAAACCCACCTCTTCAGGAAACACTACCCTTCCTCTCTGCCTGACCTACTTGTTGTTAACTAGTTGTACGAACACTTGTTTTCTATTGTTGTATTGTTTATTGGATCTTGTTTAGTCGATACACTTAATTGTTTTAGCTCATGCTCATTTGATTTAGCTATTTTGTCTCATCTGTTTAAGGAAATAGGTAGCTGATATATTGCACTTTTACCTTAGCGCTAGGTATACTCTTGGTTGCTTGTTTTTGCAGAAAATGCACTAAAGACTTCTGGTGATTAGTAGTTTTTGTTCCCTACCTATGTTGAATACACTTATTGTAAGTCGCTTTGGATAAAAGCGTCTGCTAAATGACTGTAATGTAATGTAATGTACATTCTGATGCCAATACTTTTGCACTTTTACTCAACTTAATTCCAGACATGTACTTGTAACAGAGCATTTCCATAGTGCAGCATTGATACTTTTATCAAGTAGAAAATGTGAGTACTTTTTTTCTCCACCATAGTGCACGCCCCCAGAACCTCTCCTCTCCTCTCCCCCTCCCCTCCCCTCCCCTCCCTCCACAGCTGTGTCTCATGCATCTCCACCGTAGAGAATCGCCGTCACCTTCGCTCTCCTCTCCTTAACCCATTCTGGGCGGGAACCCCTTTTTGGTTTAGCTATTGAAACATAGCAGATCTACAAGCTCGTAGCTCGGCGCTCTGCTATTTTTGAAAAATCGAGAAAACGTGGTGCAAACCTTTGAATATATATTATTTGTGCAGTGAACATTTTGTAACTCAAATCTTTGCTTCTGGGGGGGTGGGGGGGGTCCCTGGAACAACATATTTTCAGATGGGGGTCGGCGGCCAATTACATGTATATTTGGGGGTCCTTGACATGAAAATGTTTGAGCGCCACTGACAGGGACGTAGCTGACCATTAATTTTGGTTGCCCCACTCGTATGATATTTGTGCTGCAACACACGGCACGCTAGTTGAAATTTGTTATATTTTGAGGTTCGGGCTTGGCACTTTTTGCACATTTTGTTGCCCACCCTTGGTGTGTTGCCCTACTCGCAGTGCGTGTTGCACGTATATAGGTAGCGACGGCACTGACATCGAAACATAGGGTTTTTCAGAAAACTGTCAGGATTTAGAAGGCATTTGTAGAATCGTCCTCAGGTCTAAATGGGTTAAATTGATCGGGGAGCTGCGTGACGGATATACTTATAACCACATGAACCTCTAGCGTCCCTATTTTGGGACATCTCGTAATTATATAGGCGAACATTTTGCCGTATATATCTCCGCCGTAGAGAAGCGGCGTTGCCTTCACTCTCCTCCCCGTCCCAATTCTGAGCGTAAAAAAATATACTGTGCTAAAATAAAAGTCAGCTAATAGCCGTTCAAGTTTTTAACACAGTTCAAGTTTTTAACACATTTGCCGCAGTCGGCATAGATCTACGTCTTTTTTAATTAATCTTGTAAAGCACTTTGGCTGACCTTTGGTCTTTTGTAAATGTGCTTTATAAATAAACTTTGATTTGATTTGATTTGAACGTCCTCTTCCGGTTTTTGCAAAGCTTTTAATGGCTGCGGAGTTCGGACGATAAAGAGTAGAAGAAAGTTAACGAGGAGATGGAGACACTGAGGTGCAGTGTTGATTTTGACAGCACATTTTGTCAAAAAGTTTTAGTCATCTTGAATAGTTTTCATTTAGTTTTATAGTCACATTTTAGTCACCTGGAATGTTTTAGTGTTAGTCTAGTTTTAGTCGACTAAATCTACAGTTGATTTTGTCGACTAAAATGTACTTTGGCGGGCCTAACCTTAACCTCATGCCGTCGTAATGACATAATTTACACTCGCTGAAAATAGCCGATCTGTGTAAAATGACTTATACTGGATCTCTTGTCCACTATAGTCACTTCCTAACATATTAGTCTAGTTTTTCTTTGTTGACGAAATTGTCAATACATTTATTCTCAGTTTTAGTCATCATAGCTTAGTTTTCATTTAGTTTCCATTTTGTTTTTGTCAGTGAAAAATGGTAGTCGACGATTTTTTTGTTGTCATAGTATTAGTTGACAAAATCAACACTGATTTTATCAATCAAAGAAGAAGGCATGGAAGTGGATTACACAGTGTATATATATGCTGTTATACTAGTGCCTGTCTCTTCTAGAATGAGAAATGCTGCTGTGGACTGAGACAGATCGACAGGCAATATTATCTCTGACCATTAATGTTAATCGACGTGATTCAATCTGTGTCTGAGTGTCCCTAACCTCTCCCCCGCGGGAACTGTGTTATAACATAACGTCCACTGCTCATAATAGTTAGGATGGGTAAATGGCTAGAGGACAAATTCAATTTATGTGCAAATGTACTGCTACGTACAAATGCCTCAACAACAACATTTAAATTCCAATTCACCTACTCACCCACAGGCCAAAACGACTAAATAGCTGATCTGCATAGTGGAGATTAAACTCTTTGTATTCCTAAATTCCTTTATTATTATTTATTCATATTTTTTATTTATTTATGTATTTACTTTTTTGGGGGGGACAATGCTGCTTTAACCCATTTTGGACGGGAACGCCTTTTGGTGTTTTAAGCATTATGTTCCACTTTTGCTATTGGAAAAATAGCAGATCTACAAGCTCATAGCGCTAATGAGCAAATCTTTGCTTCTGGGGGGGGGGGGGGGGGTCCCTGGAACAACATATTTTCAAATTGGGGTCGGCGGCCAAATACAGATAATTCTGGGGGTCCTTGACTTGAAAAAAGTTGAGCACCACTGACATATAGAAACATTACATAATGTAGGTTTTTCAGAAGCCTTTTTTTAATCGACCTCAGTCCAAAATGTGTTAAGAACCTGGAGTGAGTCATTTGAGGCCAAGCCTGCAGTACAAATGCATTAAACTATTTTGCCTGGGTCTGCCACAGGGTGACATTTAACTCTAATGCGATAACAAAACAAAACACTCCATTGTGATGTAGCTGGAGCTTAAGGGAAGGTTATTCTGATCTTCTTGACAGGTGTCAAGGAGAGAAGGGGAGACAATTCTCTCAGAACAAGAATGATCTTTGCCATTTATCTGATATAAGATCAAAATAATGGAATCTGGCCTATCCTTCCCATTTGCCAAGAACATACCGTGCATATCAACCCATTCTGGGCGGGAACCCCTTTTGGTGTTCGCATTATGTTATGCTTTAGCTATTGAAAAATAGCAGATCTACAAGCTCATAGCGCGCCACCGAGTGGCGCGCTACGAGCTTGTAGATCTGCTATTTTTGAAAAATCGAAGAACGACTGACAGAAACAGCTTTTTCAGAAAACTGTCAGGATGTAGAAGACATTTTTAGAATCTGATCTCAGGTCAAAATGGGTTAAATGACTGTGGATGGCTTTCAAGAATGTTTACTAATCTGTTCTTTTGTCATATAACTATAGCGCAAATCGTAGCTTGCCACATGCTCTGTATTTCAAGTACTACATTTATACAGTAGGTGTCCTGCCGTGGCCCGGTGCAAAATGTCTAAAAATACCATCTCAAACACCACTTCGCTCTGACAGCTCTGACTCTAATTGTCAGAAACAGATTGAATTGAATTCTAATGTGAACCATTAGTCCGGGAACTCTGCTGCTGTATGACACTCCACCCGCCTCTCCCTCCCACACAGTTCAATCTACAGTGTTATCCTTTCCTCCTCTGTGGGCATTTTTAAAAATAGCCTCAAAACATTTCTTTTTAAACAAGCATTTGTGGATGGTTCAACCTGAACTTAATATACCTTTTGTTTTATGATGTATTTATGATGATCTTATTGTCTCCACCAGGCCGAAGGCATGGGGAGAGAGTATGTTTTGCACTCCGTCCGTGTGTCCGTCCTTCCTTCCGTCCTTCCGTCCGTCTGTGAACAGCTAATCTCCGGCACCGTTAACCCGGTCGATGCCAAACTTTGCACACACACTCCCTGGATGCCAACGATGAACCTCTGCCCCACATTTTCCAGAACGGCCTGTTATAGCGCCACCATGAGGCAGCTTTTCACATTTTTTTACCTAAAACTGCACCGATCTGCGTGAAACGTTGCATGCACACTCCCTAGAGGCCAAGGACAAACCTTTTACCTGCATTTTCCGCATCTGCCTTTTATAGCGCCACCAGGAGGCCGACTTTTGTAAAACACATTTTTTGATATTACTCCTCCAGATTCTGTCCAAAAATCTCACAAATAGTTACACAGTATCTCTATGGTCATGTGCTCAAGTCGGATCTGTCTGATATTTCATATTCCATCCTAATTGCCTATAATTGGCTTTCACAGTTTGCAAGATTGCCCCGTTTTGAACAATAGCCTCAAATCATGAACGCAGCATGCAATTTACGTGAAATCTTTCACACATTTTCTTACTAGGCTGAGGAATATATCGCACCCTTTTCACATTGGCCTGTTATAGCGCCACCAACAGGTTGATTTTTTCCAAACACATTTTTGGAACAAAATGCCTCACATGATCTCTGTAGTCATGTGATCAAGACGAGTCTGTTGGATTTCTCAGATTGTACACTGATTGGCTAAGATTGCCTTCCAAAGTTTTCAGGAGTGGCCCGATTTGTACAAAATGCTGCACATGTCCTGCTCATCCAGAATTCTATCCTCGGAGATGCTATGAGTGATCTGGCTCTGCATTTCCTCAACAAAATGAAGGAAAAAAAATCCTCCTAAACATTTTGCCAAACATCACACACACTCCTATCCTCCTGGTGGAGACCTGTGCCCGGAAGGGCACTTTTTCTAGTTGTTTCTTGTTTGAGCTGAATTGTACAACACATGTTTTATCTGCATTGTTTGCTTGTTTACTTTGTTGTGTATTTTTATTGTATGTAAAGCACTTTGTGAGTCCTCTCTGTGAAAGGTGCTATATAAATAAAATGTACTTACTTACTTACTTATCCATTTTGGACTGAGGTCGATTAAAACAAAAGGCTTCTAAATCCTAAAATGTTTCTGAAAAACCCATGTTTCTATGACTCAGTGGTGCTCAACCTTTCTCATGTCAAGGACCCCCAGAATTATCTCTATTGGGCCACGGACCCCCATCTCAAAATATGTAGTTCCATGGACCCCCCCAGAAGCCAATATTTTAGTTAAAAATGTTCGCTCTGAAATATAATATTCAAAGATTCGTGCCACATCTTCAAGACTTTTCAAAAATAGCAGACCTACAAGCTCGTAAATGACATCGCCAGATTCGCTCTATTCGGTCAAGATCGGCATAATGGTGAAGTTACCGCCACCATCAGGACTGGGTTTCTAATACTATAGGATTACTGTGTTAAAATGAGATATAGTGTGTATATCACGGATCTTTCTATTGACATTAAAATGATGAATTAAAAATATGAATAGAGCTGGCAGAAGGCACTGAAAAGCTGCTATTAGGGGTGGCAGTCCAAGGGTTAAAACACCAAAAGGGGTTCCCTCCCAAAATGGGATAAGGGTCCATTTCGACACTCTTACATTGATTACATTGACCGGATATTACTGTGTGCTGTATATGTTCGCAAACCAACCCAAGACAATATTAAGACATGGTTGTCGCTCACTTGGTCGACCTACGCTAGGAGGCGTGACTGTCACCGTGCGCCAGATGAAAGCACTTTTAAACCAATGACATGTTGGTTGACTGACTGAAGGATGAAGAAGCGCTGTGGTAAACTATAGCTGGCTTTCTTGCAACGTAAGAGAGCCCAAATAACACCATGTGAACACATGTGGTTTTTGGGGCATGTGTACTGTATAGTGTACCCAACAACAAACAGGTCATTATCTCTGGTCCGCCAGGCACAAGGGCTCATAAATTGCTCTCATATGAGGTAAGTCTGAGTGTTTATACTTGTTGCCAGCCTTGAAAAGGCTTTAAAGTAACCTTAACCTACTCCGTGTGTGTGTGTGTGTGTGTGTGTGTGTGTGTGTGTGTGTGTGTGTGTGTGTGTGTGTGTGTGTGTGTGTGTGTGTGTGTGTGTGTGTGTGTGTGTGTGTGTGTGTGTGTGTGTGTGTGTGTGTGTGTGTGTGTGTGTGTGTTTGCACGCGTGTGTGTGTGTGTTTGCACGCGTGTGTGTGTGCGCGCGTGCACATGCGTGCGTGCGTGCATATACCCTGTAGTACGTGCATCGCTTCAGGACACGCATCACACAATGGGAGCAAAAAAGTGTTAACAGAGTGCTTAGAAGTTGAAGACGGGCGTGCGTCAGATGGAGGCCAGGTTGATAGATGACGTACAACGGGGACATTGTTGGGCATCAACCTCATCTCTCTGTCTCCAATTAAAGGCAGCTGAGTGGCAACTTAAGCGGTGTGTTCGTTCGTCATAGACGGCTGGCGTGCACCTCCGCATCTCGCCCACGCACTGTAAAAAACTTAAACACTGAAAAAACTATATTGATCTTCCTCGGTGACGTCCAGCTGGCTGCGCTCTAAAAAAGGACAGGAAAGGAAAATTGAAATGAAAAAAAAGTGGTTTCTTGTTCCATTATCAGATTGAAATAGGAGGTACTGTACCTGCAGAACTGGTCCTCTCTGCTGGGATTTGATTTGGGATTCTTTTATCCGTGTACAAAGAATCTCATTGGGGGTTTTTTTCAGCTTTTTTCAGCTTTTTTTCAGCTTTTTTTTTTCTTTTACAGCTATTCTGTACAGATAAGCTTTCTTGAGAAACTAAAATGATATCTATTCTCTATCCCCTCAAATAACAACTTGGCATTCGTCGATGCAGAGAGGATGAGGGACCGTATCTATGTGCGCATGCAGGCGACTCAGCATTTTCTCTCAGTATGCAAAGCCTAACACATTGTGACATGCTATCTAGGCAATAGTACTTATTCAAAGCGTCAACTAGAGGATCCTTATAGACAGCATGATGTATGGGGGATATAAATAATCAGGGGTTTCCATCCTGACTATTATTTTTTTTTGCAGATAAAACAGTTCAAAATAAATATCTTGAACATATCCTTGGGCATTAAACAATCAGAAAACAATGGAACTCTTCTTGTCCAAACAATGCGGCAGTGAAAAACATAAAACTTGAATCTTGTCTCTGTTTATCTATCCCAAAATAGGAACTATTAAACTTGTCATCAACTAAATTGTTTGCTGTGCCTCCTGCCAATGATGTGACAGCTGGGACACAAATTGGTATCTGAGAGAAGAACAACTTGTACAATCCAAATTATGCTCCCTGCAGAACTCTCATATGTTAATATAAAACAGGCGAAAAGAGAGAAGACGGCTCACAAAGTAGAGCCTGTAATACCTGTACTACCAATCAGTGATGATTTCGTCGACTAAAACTAAGACGAAAAATGTTCGTCGACTACCTTTTTCCACTGACAAACTACATGGAAACATGTAGTTTGTCAGTGGAAAAAGGTATTTGTCGATGACAATTTCATCGACAAATGAAAACTAGACTGAAATGTTAGGAAGGGACTAGTGGACAAGAGATCCAGCATAAGTCATAATATAATAGGTTGCATGCTGAAACTAGCAGATCTACAAGCTCACAACGCGTCGTGCTGCGACGCGTTGTGAGCTTGTAGATCTGCTAGTTTCTACAAGTGTAAAAACAGTCATTACGACGGCATCAAGGCCCGCCAAAATACATTTTAGTCGACTAAATCAACTGTAGATTTAGTCGACAGAAACTTATGACATTTAGTCGACTAAAACTAGACAACACTAAAACATTCCAGGTGACTCAAATGTGACTGAAACTAAATGAAAACTATTCAAGAGACCATGACTAAAACTAAAATAAAAAAAAACACTGCTACCACTAGGCCTACTGTCTGGGGCACTCTCACTTCCAAGGTGTCATATTTTGACACTCGGCTCCTTGCCGTTGACGGTTGACGTTTGCTTCAGCCATGTTGACCGGAGGAAGGAACGAGTTTGTTTGCGCATTATGACATGCCCATATTAGGACACCGCCAGGGTCCATGTGGTTAAACATGCGGCATGTTGACTCAAACAACGTACGTACGTCCATGTCAAAAGATTAGCCCCGCTTGTAAGAAAGAACCGCAAAACACTCATTCTTCTCGCAGTATGTTTCACATTATGTGTGGGCAAGGTGGATGATAATTATAGGGTGTAAAACGTGTACGTCACCAAGAGGGGGGGGGGTGGCTTCTGAAAAGCTAGCGGCCTGTTTCTGGGATTTAAACTCTAAGCCCACATGACTCAGAATAGAGTGACGGTGGTCTGTTTTTGTAAACATTGAGCTCGTTCTTGGCGACAACATAGTGAACCAACACCAGGATGGATAACAAGAACGTCGGGGCTCGACATACCTTTACAAGGACAAGGACAATGTCGTAAACAAACACGGCTGTGCTTTTGTTGAACGTTATGTCTCTGCGCCCTGTGCGCCGTACAGCCGAGATCCAAGCCATCTTACATCTCTTTGTAAACTCGTCTGAAAATTTGGGTTCCTTGATGCCGTCTCCATGCCGGAAAGCTGAAACTCGAACTTCCGTTTTCTGGCTCATTTCCTCGACGTGACCTGCTGTGGCACTTATGTACTGTACTGAGCAAGTCTGCAGCATTGTGAAAAAGAACGTATACTAGCACACAGGATGGTCGCTCAATGTAAACAAACCAGACAATCCCAAAAAGTAAGGCGGCCGCTACCACGTGACACATTATGTTGATGCCCCCTCAATGATATTTTGGTACTCCCTGTAAAGGGGATTTGAAGCCAAAATGAAAGCTTTGTAACTTAGTTAGTTAGTTAGTTAGTTGCTGCGAGAGTGAGGTCTAGCCAACACCAACTCGGGATTCCTGGGGGAGGCATACTTTGGTTAGACATATCATTGGTTAGGCATAGCATTGGTCCGACTGGATTAAGGTTGGTGAGGGCGTGCGTTAAGACGACAAGATTAAGGTTGGTGAGGGGTGTGTTAAGGTTTGGGAGAGGGTTAAGGTTAGGTTTAGGTGTGCTGCCCTGTGGGAGGTTAGGGTTAGGGTGAGGGTTTGAGATATCGGACTATGTCTAACCAAAAGCATGCACCCGATTCCTGGATCGCTGCCCTCCACAATGTCCTATCCAACATCAGGTTCTTGAGCTCTGCAGTGTTGTCAGCCAAGCTGTCTCGCCGCAGCACGTCTACATAGGTGGTATATGCTTTCTTTCCCCTCCTGGCTTTGCCCTGGGTTGGCTCCCATAGGGTCAATTTACTTGCCTCAAGTTCTGGGTGCCTGACGCAGTGCCCTGCCAGCCTCATCCTTCTCTCTCTGACTTTGTAACTTAGGGATATGATCATATAGTTATTTCTCCGTCTGCTTAAATACATCACCTTACAGAGTGTGTCATGGAGCGAATGAGTCAGACTGTGGAAGGTGATCGTGACAGTTTAATCGCCGCCTGTCACCAATGGCAACCTCCAATTAACCCATTTAGACCTGAGGACGCATCTGTCTCGCCTCATAGCTTTTAACCATTATTTTAAACTTTAGCTGTTGAAAAATAGCAGTTGAGCTTGTATGTCTGCTATTTTTTTTTTTAATCGTGAAATCACGCCACAAATCTTTGAATATATATTTTTTCACAGCAAACGTTTTTAACTCATATATTTGCTTCTGTCTGGGGGGTTCCCATGGAACAGCATATTTTCAGATGGGGGGTCGGCAGCGAATTACATAGAATGTTTGGGGACGTGAAATAGTTTGAGAACCACTGATATAGAAACCATAGGTGTTTTCCAGAAAACTGTCATGATTTAGAAGACATTTTGGTAGAATCTGGTCTCAGGTCTCAATGGGTTAAGTACGACCTCCATTTACTCGGTTATCTTAAGATAGCCTGCCTGCCAATCAGCGCCAGTGGTGGGAAGAAGAGCAGCCATCCAACATGCACAGATTAAGACCTACTACAGTATCACTCCCAGACAGTACCTTCAGGGTACAGGATGGAACAGGGACGCTTTTATTAAGTGGTTATCTGTCAAAAACGAGGCTCAGGGATTATGCGATAAACGAAGAACTGGACTGACGCGGATCAAATTCCACAGGGGGGACAAAACTCTGTCGGTCTTACAGTAGTATACCGATGTCCCGTGACAGTCCAGCATGGAACTGACTGTCTTAACCTTAGACCTTAGACCTGAGAAAAGATTCTACAAAATGTCTTCAAAATCGTGAC
Organism: Electrona antarctica; assembly: GCF_951216825.1. Taxonomy (NCBI): domain Eukaryota; kingdom Metazoa; phylum Chordata; class Actinopteri; order Myctophiformes; family Myctophidae; genus Electrona; species Electrona antarctica. The sequence continues at coordinate 28,165,546 of NC_136802.1, read as the reverse complement.
AGTTTTCTGAAAAAGCTATGTTTCTATGTCAGTCGTTCTTCAATTTTTCAAGCTCGTAGCGCGCCACTCGGTGGCGCGCTATGAGCTTGTAGATTTGCTATTTTTCAATAGCTAAAGCATAACATAATGCTAACACCAAAACAGGTTCCCGCCCAAAATGGGTTAAATGCAGGAAGTGCAGCAACGCATGGTGATAAATGCGATGCACTTTCAGGCCAGACATATCTCTGTCAGTTACGATACAAAACATCTAGTGACTATTAACAATATGTGACCATTTGACTGAGGGACTGCCATTGGATTTGTTTTGTATGTCATATGAAAGCAGGGAATCATAGCTTCAAATTGACATATTGGTTGTTCAGTTTGACCCACCAGTTTTGGAGATATGGCTTATAGAGTAATGTCTTGCAGAAACCAGCAAGTTGAGAAAACAGGCTTGAAAGGTTTACTTTTATGGTCTCTAACATTACACCTAGCTACATGTTTAAGCATTTATTTAATATTTACATTTCAGCTCTGACACTTATTTCAGACATGCTCTAGTATGTGAAGAGTCTGCCTGTGCTATTAACTCATTTTGGAATTTGCGCGATGGCATGCTCTCAGTCAAATCTGGTCACATATGTTTCAATATCACTACTATCAACTTGTGACGGGAGCCGTTCCTATTGAGTGAAAGATTCTCTATTTATGAAAGAAATAAAATGATTAAGGTGTTTTAATTTTTTTAATTTTAGTTATAGAGTGCAAGTATATAATGTTTTAAGGCATATTTGTCTTATTAGCCAGGGATCCTTTTAAAAAGATTTAAATTCCCTGTGTTAAGGCATCTACCGAGAGGGTTAGAAGTAGTTCTTTTTTTTTGGAAGAGCACTGGTGTCTGGTTTGGTGCCCAGGGTTTGGTGCCTGACGGTACCTTGGGGACACGCCCGTCTTAAGACAGACATCAATTATTCAGAGCTGGCTGCCACACTACACCGAGAGCTGATCCTGTGAAGCGTTGCATGTCCTTCGTCTCCACAGAACTCTCTCTGTGCGTGCGTGCGTGCGTGCGTGCGTGTGTGCGTGCGTGCGTGCGTGCGTGCGTGCGTGCGCGCGTGTCTGTCTCATTTGGGAACAGGGGCTTTTTGGCTGCTGGGACATTCTGGGTGAGTAAGTGGGTCGCAGTTTGTCAAATGGCAGAGAGAGAGAGGGGGGAGGGGGGGGGGGGGGGGACTGGAGAAGAGTGACCTATTTCTAACCCCTTACACCATGGTTGGAATTGGGAGTGGAATTGGGAGTGTATGTGCGTTGGCGTGCAAGCCGTGCATGCATGCACACATGTGTGACCCTCCATCGTGGATGGACACACACACACACACACACACACACACACACACACACAGAGAGTCAAATGTTTGAGACAGGCAGATCCCCATCCTCAATGCGAGGGGTAATTGGGAAGCGGTGACCCTTTCTATCACATCTTTAAAACACTCGGTATTAAAAGCTGGACCTCAGGCTCCTGTATCTATAGCAGCGAGCAAGCACACATTAATTTGAATCTGAATTCAGTTCAGAGAGAGAGAGAGAGAGAGAGAGAGAGAGAGAGAGAGAGAGAGAGAGAGAGAGAGAGAGAGAGAGAGAGAGAGAGAGAGAGAGAGAGAGAGAGAGAGAGAGAGAGAGAGAGAGAGAGAGAGAGAGAGAGAGAGAGAGAGAGAGAGAGAGAGAGAGAGAGAGAGAGAGAGAGAGAGAGAGAGAGAGAGAGAGAGAGAGAGAGAGAACTGTAAATATGGATGAATAGAATATATGGTGGTTCAACTCAAATGTGACAAGGTCAGAATAGAATAAGCTGCAAGTACTGTATAGGGCAAACATGAATTAAATCTCACATTCAAGGATTGTTTTTATTTCCCCCCCGAGTTTGAATGTTTAGTATAAATGCACTCAATATAACAAACAAAAGGTTTTAGGATCACACAATATTATGTGTAACCAAACTAAACCTGGAAAGAATATATCTTTCACTGGCTTTTTCTCAGCTTCTTGATTTGAGGTTTATCCCATTCTGGACGGGAACCCCTTTTGGTGTTTTAACTTTAAGCATCATGTTATGCTTTAGCATAACATGGCACTCAGTGCCGCGCTATGAGCTTGTAGATCTGCTATTTGTTGAAGAATCGTGAAAATGTGGCACAGATCTTTGAATATATATTCTTTCAGAGTAAACATTTTTAACTCAAATCTTTGCTTCTGGGGATGAGGTCCATATGGAACAACATATTTTCAGATGGGGGGGGTCGGCGGCCAATTACATATCATTCTGGGGGAACTTGACATGAAAAATAAAATGTCTGAGAACCACTGACATAGAAATGTTTTTTGAAGGCATTTGTAGAATCGTCCTCAGGTCTAAAAAAAAAACATTCAAATAAATATCTTCATGTGCGTATTATGTTATAGCCTAGTGTTGTCAATGTATGATCCATAGCTACAGTATGCACATTTTACCATGTTTTACTATGTTTTTTATTGCTATGTTTTGTGTCTTTGATTCGTTTTTTGATGTATTAATGCTGTAAAGTGCACAGAGACCCCTTGGGGTGATTCTTGTACTATAAATAAAATAAACTGAACCTGAAACAGTTTCTTCATCCATGACTAACATTATGTAACTGCAAATCATTGGTACAGTTTGTACAGAGAAGCGTTTCACCACCGCCCACTCCTGTAAACTTGTGATGTGACAACGTACTCGTCAAGCTGAACCCGCTATCTGCTGCCTGCAGCGGCAGATCATTAAATGACTTCTGCGTCGAGTCATATCTCCAGCCGTTCGGCTCGCCGTTGTGTGAAAGAGGCCGCGAATCAATTTGGAGCCGGGATCTCAGTGGTGGTTTTTTTTAACCGTTACGTGTGCCATGCATGCATGCGGTCGTCAAGTAAAGATGTCTGGCTCTCTCTCCCTCTCGCCTCTCCTTTTAGTTCTCAGTCACACATGATCCTCAGGCTGCTTAGCCCATTTTGACCTGAGAACAATTCTACAAAATGTCTTCTAAATCATGACGGTTTTCTGAAAAACCTCATGTTTCTGTCATACTATTTCATGTCGACGTCCCCCAGAATTATATGTAATTGGCTGCGGACCCCAATCTCAAAATATGTTGTTCCAGGGACCCCCCCAGGAAGCAAAGATTTGAGTTAAAAACGTTCACTCTGAAAGAATATATATTCAAAGATTTGCGCCACATTTTCCCTATTTTCCAAAAATAGCAGATCTACAAGCTCGTAGCGCGGCACTCGGTGCCGCGCTATGAGCTTGTAGATCTGCTATTTTTCAATAGCTAAAGAATAACATAAGGGGGGTTCCCGTACAGAATGGATTAGAGTGAGGTCAGCTAGACAGTTTGAGCAGCACGTGTGGGCTTGGATTGGATGGAATTGTGCATTTTTTTGTAAACATGCTAATGAGAACGGAAGCTGGAAATGAGCGATGATTCATTCATTTGATGAATCATCGCTCATTCCCATCTTCCCTTCTCACCGCGTTTTGGCGAATGTGTCATAGCGCGGGTGGCATCCATCGTGTTTCGCACGCACGCACGCACGCACGCACGCACGCACGCACGCACGCACGCACGCACGCACGCACGCACGCACGCACGCGCACCAACACCCATTTAATTCCCAATGTCCTCTAGTTAGCATGGAGATGCAGACTGACAGCTGGAGCCAGGGGTTGAAGCACCAATTAGCTGAAGTTAATGAGGCATCATTAGTCTCCCCACTGAGTCTCTTTACCTTCACACTCATGAAGAGAGAGAGAGAGAGATTAAGACAAAAGAAACGTGAAAAAGAGAGACAGTCAATGTGTGTGTGCGAGAGATCAGAGGGCTATACACTATATACAGTATAGCTCACTGAAGCGCGTTGGATGAGACCGTATTGGATTACAAGAGGGGAGTGACCTTGTAGGGCCTTAGGCTTGATCTGAGAGTCAAGTGCATCTCCCATGTGAGCTCATTATGGACGAGGCAGTCATACGGTCCTGGACGGTGGCTCTGCTGGGACACACAGGGCGAGTCAGGTGGGTGTGGGTCGATACGACGAGAAACCAAAGGAGCCAGGCTATAAGCATTGTGTTCTACTATTGAATTTTTTTTCTTTCATATTATTTTTCATATTCTTTCAGAGTGAACGTTTTTAACTCATATCTTTGCTTCTGGGGAAGTCCCCGGAACAACATATTTTCAGATGGGGGTCGGCGGCCAATTTCATATATTTTTGGGGGTCCATGACATGAAAATGTTTGAGCACCACTGACAATAGAAACATAGGGTTTGAGCACCACTGACAATAGAAACATAGGGTTTGAGCACCACTGACAATAGAAACATAGGGTTTGAGCACCACTGACACAGAAACATAGGGTTTGAGCACCACTGACACAGAAACATAGGGTTTGAGCACCACTGACACAGAAACATAGGGTTTGAGCACCACTGACACAGAAACATAGGGTTTGAGCACCACTGACACAGAAACATAGGGTTTGAGCACCACTGACACAGAAACATAGGGTTTGAGCACCACTGACACAGAAACATAGGGTTTGAGCACCACTGACACAGAAACATAGGGTTTGAGCACCACTGACACAGAAACATAGGGTTTGAGCACCACTGACACAGAAACATAGGGTTTGAGCACCACTGACACAGAAACATAGGGTTTGAGCACCACTGACACAGAAACATAGGGTTTGAGCACCACTGACAATAGAAACATAGGGTTTGAGCACCACTGACACAGAAACATAGGGTTTGAGCACCACTGACATAGAAACATAGGGTTTGAGCACCACTGACACAGAAACATAGGGTTTGAGCACCACTGACATAGAAACATAGGGTTTGAGCACCACTGACATAGAAACATAGGGTTTGAGCACCACTGACACAGAAACATAGGGTTTGAGCACCACTGACAATAGAAACATAGGGTTTGAGCACCACTGACAATAGAAACATAGGGTTTGAGCACCACTGACGTAGAAACATAGGGTTTGAGCACCACTGACATAGAAACATAGGGTTTGAGCACCACTGACACAGAAACATAGGGTTTGAGCACCACTGACATAGAAACATAGGGTTTGAGCACCACTGACACAGAAACATAGGGTTTGAGCACCACTGACACAGAAACATAGGGTTTGAGCACCACTGACACAGAAACATAGGGTTTTTCAGAAAACTGTCAGAATTTAGAAGACATTTTGTAGGTCTAAATGGGATGTAGAGCACATTGCATGCAGTGGTGGAAAAAGTACTCGCGTGTTGTACCCATTTATGGCTCCTACACACGATATTTGCTCCGATTATGCTGTCGGGACCATTTTTGGCGCTCCCCGACAAAACTCCCGATCTGACCCAAGATCGGGCTTTGATCGCCGAGGTTTTGTTCGCTGTGTGTGAAAGGCTCTGCGAGAAGATATAGCGCCGATAAAAGTGCTCGCCGATGTCTTCTGAATATCAAGCAGGTTTGATATTTGGCTCTGTCACCGACTGGACATGGGTTGCGACTCGCGAGCGTGTCCCGAGAAGTCCTGTATTTCAGCCAATGAGAGCACTTGCACCGACACTGTCTGTCTGTCTGTCTGTCTGTCTGCCTGCCTGCCTGCCTGCCTGCCTGCCTGCCTGCCTGCCTGCCTGCCTGTCTGTCTGTCTGCCTGTCTGCCTGCCTGTCTGTCTGTCTGTCTGTCTGTCTGTCTGTCTGTCTGTCTGTCTGTCTGTTATCAGATGATAATAATATATATTATCTTTATCCCTTGGGTAAATACCTGTCCTGTGTCGTACAATGGTACTGTAGCTATTTTAGCCCAATGTTGCTGTTAAAGGAGCATTCAGTGATTTGGGTGATTTGGAAAACCACCCAGTCCGCCCCGGTAACAAAATGTGCAAATGTGCACGCTCTACAGTGGGGGGAAGTGCTAGCCTGGCTAATAAGCCAGACTAATATCACACAACACTGTCGCGGTATATTAGTCTGGGCTGGCTCCACTTGGATTTCATTTCCCGGGGGGCGGGTTCAAACATTTTCTCTTTGACGCAATTGGTCAGAGCTACTGTCAGTCAAAAGTCTCAAGCATTGAACGTCACTGTACCAAAGCCCGCCCATATTGCATACCGTGTCCCGATTGGTCCGACCTGTTCTCGGTTGTAGGAAAGAGGCGTGCTACTGAGCCTCGCCAGACCGTAATCCGCTGGTAGGCACATTTTTTTTGCCAACGGCTGATTCGGTCTGGTTTATTAACCAGGCTAGGGAAGTGCAACAGGCCAACAGCATGTGCACCAAGGCCCGCCCCCACTCGATCATGATTGGAGGAAGGCCCCTCTCATCCAGATTGGATGAAGGCTTTGCCACCCGCCACCAAAACTGAAACTAGGGTTTTTTGACCCCAGGGGCTCACTGGGGACAGGGAGGAACTCCTTATATGGTCAGCACACTCTATAGTAGGGAGGATTATCCAGAAAAAAAGAAAAAACAAGTGATATTTGAATTAAGTCAAATCACTGAATATACCTTTAAATATAAAACCAACTCATTTCAATAATGTTGATAAAACCGCATCGGAGCAAACCTTTGGACCTTGTGCGCTCTCTCTGTGTGTGTGTGTGTGTGTGTGTGTGTGTGTGTGTGTGTGTGTGTGTGTGTGTGTGTGTGTGTGTGTGTGTGTGTGTGTGTGTGTGTGTGTGTGTGTGTGTGTGTGTGTGTGTGTGTGTGTGTGTGTGTGTGTGTGTGTGTGTGTGTGTGTGTGTGTGTGTGTGTGTGTGCGTGCGTGCGTGCGTGCGTGCGTGCGTGCGTGAAGAAAAATCCCTTTCTGGCCAAAAAGTACCTTTTATACGTGTGGTTGGGGGGCTCAGAGTGCTTCCACTAAGGTAGGCTTTCTAATGACACAACCCGCCTTTGTATTGGTGAGAAGCAAAAACGTTCTTTTTATTTACTCTAAAGACGAAAGGCTGGTCTGCATTTATGCGAGCCCTGGAAGTCATCGCTAACATAGCCTGGGGTCCACCTATGCTTTCTATGGCATAGGCAGCTCCCGGCAGGATCCGCCGGGAGAATCTAGACACAGCTGTGCGACATGAGACTAATTAATTAGAGCGACAGAGAGAGAGAGGAGTGTGTGTGTGTACTTGTGTGCGTCAATTTAACAGGTGCAGATGATCAGAAATCAGCAGAGAGTGATCGACGTTTGCACTACTCTATGCCGAATTGAAGTGGACTCGGACCCAGACTTTTTTTTTCTCCCTGGAAATAAAAACGTCTGGGTTTCCGAGGCTATCGGTAACATAGCTCTACATGCAACGGCATTAGAGCTATGGACCAGAGCTAACACACGTGCTATATGACACATTCAATTTGATTAACAAACCACTGCCACGGATCTCTGCTTGGATAAAGTTGTACAATGATGCCTCCCGTCAAGTCAACTACTATAGCAAACTGATAATTGCCAAGGGACTATTCAATAACACAATTCTCTCTTTCCTAGAGCCTGCGATGCTAATAGATTCCTCTTTACAAAGAGGAATCAATGACACTGTGCTCGGAGCCTGAAACAACGGTTTATACCAGCATGTTCCATCTGTGGCTCTGTTTAAAAAGTGGGGCATCTGTGAGTGTTTGTGTTCTGTTCTGTGCAGTTAGACTCTGATTACACGCTGCATGTGTTTTCCAACCTCATCACCGTCGCCGACGATTGCACTCTAAAAGCTGTAATTAGGTGACCACGGACATGAATTGTGCACGCTGCTTTACCATGGTTTACAGGCCCCGAAATGAGCCACGGAAAAAACAAACATCAGTGATTCTAGCTTTGTAACAAATGAAAAGAATACAATTTAAAAAAGGTTGATTGATTTGATTAAGCTATTATGATCAATACCGTGTCTTGTTTTTAATGACACTGATCACACTGTGATAAGTGAATGTGATCTTTCATTTGCCAACAGTAAAGTATACAGTATGTATTACAATGTTCCACACTGTGTAGAGGCTTTTCACCAGACGGCTGTCATATTTTTCCACTAAAGGAAAACAAATTGCTGGAATGAAATCAAGTTGTGAACAGTGGACTGTGGTGGCTTCATGTGTGCTGAAGGGAATTGTTTCAGCATTGCATGGTGGGACATTGGTGACCAGATTTGACTGAGAGCCTCCATCGTGCAAACTCCACTTTTTCTCTCTCCAAAATGAGTTAAAAATAAGACTCTTCACATACTAGAGCATGTCTGAAATAAGTGTCAGAGCTGAAATCGACATGTAAATATGAAATACACGCTTAAACATGTAGCTAGGTGTAATGTTAGAGACCACATAAGTGAACCTTTCAAGCCTGTTTTCTCAACTCTGTGTTTTCTGCAAGACATTACTCTATAAGCCATATCTCTAAAAACTGGTGGGTCAAACTGAACAACCAATATGTCAATTTGAAGCTATGATTCCCTGCTTTCACATGACATGAAAAAACGAAAATTAATAAAAAGACTCCAATGGCAGTCCCTCAGTCAAATTTGGGTCACACATTCTCAGTCATTAACGGGCACATTATTATCGCGTCAATATAGGTGAAATATCGTCCGATATTGATATGCTATCAATATCGTGCATCACTACTCAAATCCGGGCCGAATAACATGTCAGTTTAATACATGATTGGCCTAATTGCTAACATAATCAAAATCGGTATGAAATAAAATACAGTGGCATGTAAGGCAGTTAGAAAGCCATGTTGTGGCATGCGTCAGAGCAAATCACTGGCTAAATTATTGATGTGAAACGTGTCAGTTTACAGCTAATACGAGGTGGAGAGCATTCATCTCCGTTCAATTCGTTGTCACCAGTCTATGCTTGATCACACAATGTGTCCCAGAGCCCAATCAACATTCATACCCCCCCCAACACACACACGCACACACACACACACACACACGCACGCACGCACGCACGCACACATACACACACACACACACACACACACACACACACACACACACACACACACACGCACGCACACACACACTGGCATTATTCAACACCGGTATGTTGAAAAAAATTCATACTTCTATTTCATTATTAATTTGCTTATATTCATTCATGCGGCATCAATGAATCATGGCAGACTGACAGACCAATACCGAATCAAATGAACATCAACAATTCAGCTAGAGGCGGCCGGGGCTTTCATAT
>NC_136802.1:28118809-28148809 GCF_951216825.1 Electrona antarctica | reverse complement strand
CTTCTCCAATCCCTGCTCCCCCAACACACACACACACACACACACACACACACACACACACACACACACACACACACACGCAAAGTTGAATTTAGTCACTACTAATGATTGCAGTCAAACGAAACCAAGCCCCGATCATGCTGACAAATCACTGTCACAGAGGCGTTAGACAAACGGTCTTCTGGGTATTTCGCCTAAAATTGAGACAGCGCCCCCACTCGGCATGAGGGGAGACGGTGTACTGCAGAGCAGCCCATAGGAAGCCACTGTAATTGAACCGTAGAGTGCAAGTAAAAGTATAGGACATTGTAAATAATCAAGCAAAGTACAAATACCTCAAAAATACTTCAAGAACAGCACTAAAGTAAATGTACATAGTTAGTTTCCACCACTGCCTGCAACCAAGGTGGAATGCACCCAACAGACTGGTCAAACACATAAAATATACACCATAAAATACACTTTCAGTTCATAGACATTGTCCCTGGGTGTTACTGTGTGATAATAGCGTCACCCACACAGAATACGGTTGTACTGCACTTCCCCATCTTATTGTCTGGGACCTGCAGCGCTGCGGCTCAGTGCACTTTTGGGCTCCGTTTATTGTTGGGGTTATTTATCACTCCATCGCCCTCCCTTCATCGCTAGCTTTCTACCTCACTCCCTCCCTCACTCACTCACTCACTCACTCACTCACTCACTCACTCACTCACTCACTGACTGACTGACTGACTGACTCATTGACTGACTCATTCACTCACTCATTGACTCACTCATTGACTGACTCACTCACTCACTCATTAACTGACTCACTCACCCATTGACTGACTCACTCACTCACTCACTCACTCACTCACTGACTTTACTACTTTAGTGTTTTTCATCTTCCACCATCAGATTGCTGTTTCAGCGCACTCTAAGACATTAACATATGCACGCACACACACACACACACACACACACACACACACACACACACACACACACACACACACACACACACACGCAAACACACGCACACACACACACAGACACACACACACACACGCACACACGCACATGTACCCTCCTCCGCCGTAATCCATCTATCTTCCATTCTATCCATCTTCTTCTTCCTTCTAATCTGCCCCATATACTCTCTCTTTCATCCCGCCTGTCACTTCTCTTTCACACGCACGCAAACACCCGCGCGCACACACACACACCCACGCGCACACACCCGCCGCACACACACACCCAACCCACTCGTTTAGGAGCAATCAATCTGCGCCGCTCTGACTCAGGGTCTGACTCGCATCCGCAGTTGGAAGAGTCAGGAAGGCAGAATGGTGTGGGGTGAGTGAGGTTATTGCGGGGGGAGAGAGAGAGAGAGAGAAGAGAGAGAGAGAGAGAGAGAGAGAGAGAGAGACGTCAGTATAAATAGCCTCCATTGTGGTGTTAATATTTATGGGGACGATAGTGCACAGGGTGGACGTCACTTTATACTGTATCTATACACCCAGAGAGAGACAGAGAGTAGGAGACAGAGAGAGAGAGAGTAGGAGACAGAGAGATGCATGGCTAGATGGTTGGCCGACAAAAAGGCAATGATTCACAAGGTTAAGCATCTGTGTCCCCTTAGCTTTTAAAGGCTTTAACCATCTATCTATCTTTAATGTCTGTGTGTGTGTTACGTACGTACTGTACGTACGTCTGTAATCCACGTTAACTCGAGAACCGTTCGACCCACCGACTTCAAATTCGACACACGCGTTCCACACCCCCACAGGGAGTGCAGTGCCCGGTGTCGAGTCGGTCGGTCTGACCCACGGTTGTCCAGAACCGCCACTAAAGGCCTCTGCCCGGGATCTGGACCTGATCACCCCTATATCTCCATAAATGGAACACTTATGCGCGACACAGAACTCCATATATAGGAATAAAGGGACACAGAGAGACAGATGCAGAAATCTCCATATATGGGCATAAAAGGGACACAGACAGAAGGGTGGAAGGGGTACTCTGACACGGGTAGAACGGGTATTGCACAGCCCGGTGGGGCATGGATCTCCAACCTCCATCGTTACCGACTCAGTGCTCTACAGCCGGGCACCGGTCTAGTTATTTTAAACTTTAGCTATTTAAAATCAAGGGGTCCCTGGAACAACATATTTTGAGATCCGGGTCGGCGGCCAAATAATTCTGGGGGTCCATGATATAAAAAGGTTTGAGGCTTGAGCACCAATGACATGGAAACATGCGTTTTTCAGAAAACTGTTAGGATTTAGAAGACCTTTCCTTCGTCGGCCTCAGGTCTTAATGGGTTAAACCCCATATGGTTAACCGGAGTAGGGAGTCCCTCAGGGCTTATGCTGCGGTACTAGTGACTTCTCTGTTTCCTGGGTAAAGCTTTCACTGAATAGCCGATCGAGGGCGCAGCGCGACCATCTGTTAAAGTCTGTCAGTCCGACAGCTTGTTAAAGTCACCCACAGCGGTGCTTTAAACATAATAAATAACATCGGCTAAAATTAGACTGCTATTCTTTTTATTCAGACGGGGATATAAAGGGATTGGAGACAGATATAATCTATTTTTAGGCTATTGCCATGTCAAAGTCAATAAGCGTTAGATTCTTGTGGCTGCAGTTTCCCCGGGCTCGCTCGTATAGCACTGGACGTCACTGTACGAACTGAGGGACATTATGGAGTACAGTCAGTGCTTACGTTAAGATACATATTAGCTTTATTACAGTACAATTTTCTCCCTTTATACTTTGTTTTCAAGTTCTCTTCTCTTCTATAGGAATGCATCTGTACAGTGTTGATTTCGTCGACTAAAACTAAGACGAAAAATGTTCGTCGACTGCCTTTTTCCACCGACGTAAACTAAATGAAAACTAAGCTAAAATGTTAGGAAGGGACTAGTGGACAAGAGATCCAGTAAAAGTCATTTCACAATTAGTTGCATGCTGAAAATAGCCGATCTACAAGCTCGTAGATCGGCTATTTTCAGCAAGAGAAAAAAACATCATTACAACGGCATCAAGGCCCACCCAAATAACACTTAACACTAAAACATTCCAGGTGACTAAAATGTGTCTAAAACTATAAATTGAACCTACTAAAGAGACTATGACTAAAACTAAAATCGAAATTTACTGCCAAAAACAACACTGCATCTGTAACACTACAATATAGCCTAGTAGCCAAAAATGTTGAGTACACCAACGTTTTATGTTATAAATGTTTAGTATGGGTCCCCAGCATGTAGAAACTACCGGATGCTAACTTGCATATGTTGAGCAATTTTCATAATTGGCATAATATGTGACCATACCATTAACAACCTATAGAAGGCAAAATATTCAAAATTTCATCATGCTTTATCTAGCATGTGACGTGTCAAACTAGGGGGTTTACATGATGCTGAATCCATTTCAAGCATCAGCATCATGAAAACCCCCTAGTTTGACGGGGCTCTATGGGCTGGCTACTAGACTAATAGCACAAAAAAAATACAAAAAAAATAATTTCACCCACTTTTTCCACACCTATATTAACCTGTGATGTGACAATAAAGCTGATTCTATAAGCCCTGAGGTCGATCAAAGCAGCCATAGCACAGATCAAGTGCTTGGGCCCAGTCCCTCTGCGGAGGTCTTCTCCAGCAGTGTTAGGGCCGATTCCTACTCCTATTTTACCGCTGTAGTGCCAACATTATTTCGGCTCGTCAGAAATTTTCAGTAGCACCGAAAAGCCGACTTTAGGACGGTACCCGCCCCCCCGAACCTCAAATGATTTCACATTGTAGGCTCTACAGAGCCAAACCGACTTTTATTCGGCTCTAAAATAGGAGTATGAATCGCGCCTTACCCCCCGATCGATCTCCAAGGCGGATTCAGGGGCAGGTTCAATCCATTTAGGGCCAGCCAATGGGTGGTGGTGGGCCTGGGTGCACCCCCAAATTGCAAATTGCAGCAGGGGGCTGTAATCACTGTGGGTGGGTGGGGGGGCGCAATCCAGGAAGGGACACTCTAGCAGTCCGGGCCACAGCTGGGAGGAAGTGGTGATCAATAGGACCGATCGATGCGTGGCGGAGTCATGGATAATCACGGGTCCTCCCATTCTCTAATCTGAATGGATCGCAGCAACACAATCTATATGGTGTCTGTCTGCTGGAGACATACATGGAAGACAAATGTGTATTATAGATGTACGAGGCATGTAGCGTGTGACAAGAGATAATGTTGCTAATGAGGGTTGGAGAATCAAGAAGTATAGCGTAAACACACACAAAAATAACACAGACTCAATCAGGGCTGGCTGGTATATATAGGCCACATAGGCCATGGCCTAGGGCGGCAGATTGCCTAGTTAGGGCGTTAGGGCGCCCCCTCCTATGGTAATTTTTCTGCTTTTTCCACATTATGAAACTACAGAATGTAAGCTTTCATATGATGTATTGTTCATTGAAATTGGAAAATATTTGAAAAGGATATGACCCTCTGAACCAGAAAACGGGGGTAGAAAAAGGGGGAGGGGGCGGGGGGGGGGGGTGGTTGCACCGCAAAAAAGCTGGCCTAGGGCGCCAAATTGCTCAGGGCCGGCCCTGGACGCAATGAAACTGAGACTGTCAGTCTGTATCAGTCTGAGACTGATATACGGTGAACTGCAATGTTATTGCACCGCCGCACCGGATTAAATTAATTCAAAGGCACGGGGGAAAGGATTACATTGCCAAAAGCAAACTTAACTGAACAAAAACTCAAAACTAAGAAATGTACCATAAATCCTAGGATTACCTAGGATTTTTGCACCGCCAAAAGAAATCCATATCTACAAGCTCACAGCGGGTCGTGTCAAACTGCTTGCCTCCATTACTCACTGCAGGGTAGATGTCCTTTGCTTTGTTTTGCATCCGTTTCCTTGACTATCAGTCTCAGTGTTGATTTTGTCGACTAATACAAAATGTTTGTCGACTATACCTTTTTTCACTGACAAAAACTTAATTATAACTAAGGTATGATGACTAAAATTTCATCAACAAATAAAAACTAGACTAAAATGTCCAGTATAAGTCATTTTACACTTGGTTGCATGCTGAAAATAGCAGATCTACGCGTTGTGAGCTTGTAGATCACAATCACATCAAGGCCCGCCAAAATACATTTTAGTCGACTGTAGATACTAACACGAAGACATTCCAGGTGACTAAAATGTGACTAAAACTAAATCAAAACTATTCAAGAGACTATGACTATGACAATGCGTTGCATTGTGAGCTTGTAGATCTGCTATTTTCAAAAGATTTGAAAACTTGAAATGGGACATTCTGCACAATGAGTACTTTTACTTTTGGTGCTTTAAGTACATTTTGATGCTGATACTTTACTTGAGTACATTTTGAAAAAGGGACTTCTACTGTACTTGTACTGTAGTACAGTCACCTACATTGCAGTATTTATACTTGTACTTAAGTAGAACATTATTTTGAGTACTTTTCACTTTACTTTACTTCAGTGGAAAAAGGTAGTCGACGAACATTTTTCGTCTTAGTTTTAGTCGACGAAATCAACACTGCATTGAGCTTGACTGAGGCCTTTGACTCTGCATCTGTGTCCTGACCTCTTCTAATGGGCTCATCTGCGTGGGGGTGACAGCTAGGTGCTGTCGCGTCCTCTCCCCCGTCCTCTCCCCCGTCCAGGGACCTTCCTTTAAGCTGCTTTGCCGACGGAGGCTCACATTTATGATTACGGATGATTATGATTGTACCTGATTTCATAAGTAGTTTGACTTTGGAACTAATCCTCTTCTCTTCTCTTCTCTTCTCTTCTCTTCTCTTCTCTTCTCTTCTCTTCTCTTCTCTTCTCTTCTCTTCTCTTCTCTTCTCTTCTCTTCTCTTCTCTTCTCTTCTCTTCTCCCAATGGCCATCCTGTTTCTGAATATCTACGCATGTGCTTCATCTCGTTCAGGTAAGAAGACATATATTCCAAAAATATACCTTTGCATTATGTGACCTTGAATGTGACCAAAACAAATACATCTCCTTGAATTCAAGGCTTCGTGGGGGTGTGTGTTAATCGATAGAAAATATTTTTGGGGGCTTGAACTATTCCTTTAATTCTTTCTGTGCCACGTAGGTGGCAACAGAGTGTAGGTAAACCCTGCCAGGGAATTGTCGCGGACCTGGTGACGAGGCCGTCGCGTTATATGATGACGAAACCGGAAATGGACCCGTGCTCTGGGCTGCAAGGGCTTCTGGGAACATGAGTTCAATGCAAGTTGAACGGTAGTTCTAACTGCACTCCAGCAGCACCTGGCTGCCTGTCGTTGTTCCGTGTCGCGATGGTCGCATATTTTTCGACAACAAGCCATATGGAACTATTTTCAGGCGGATTTTCATGGATCAAAGCTGCAAATACTTCGGCGTATATATGCTCCAAAGGTAATAAACAATCCTGGCATAGCCTTGGTAGAAGTGGATATATTCATTTAAAGCCCTGAAAGTTAAAAGGTGATTTTCGACTAAACCGCTTCATATATGGTGTGAAGGGGAGGGTGGTGTACAAATATATACGTATAGCTGTCAAAAAGAAAGTAAATATGTCATCGCCTGGTGGGGGAGATTATGTAAATTGTAACGTAACGCCAGACACATTATTTTCTCTGAGCCGTTTTAACATGACCACAAGTACATGCAGTCTCGGTGCGGTGTTGAAGTGTTGACAGCATGAGCCATGCTATAAGTACAGCCTTGATTATGCAGTGTATGTACAGCGAAATCTTTAACTATATGAGCTAGCCCCGACGACCTTACAGGCGTATGCAAAGGCTCAACTTATGTAACTTAGATGGCATTTTATGTAGCCATAGCACTATATAGCATACTATATATGCATAGTTTCATTAAATAGATATTCCACTGTTAGGTTATTCTTAGCTTACGTATGATTCATGATGACGTTTTTATGTATATGATGTACTGTATGTATTACCATGTTTCTTGTTCTTGCTTACCGTAAATCGCTCTGGATTAAGAGCGTCTGCTAAATGCCTAAATTGTAAATTACACTCTCAGAATTGAATGAACATTGAGGTATGTGTGGTAGATGCACAAGGCAAGACAATGAATGGTTTCATGAGATCCGTACACTGTATCAACTCCACACGTCCATGGAATGATAGACTTAGTCTGTGGGTCTGTATACATAGACTGTTAAGTCAGTGGTGGAAAAGGTACTCAAATGCTTGCAGATCGGCTATTTTCAAATGCCTGAAATGAAGTGGTGAATGTATTTTTTTGTAATAATAATAATCAAAAGCTACAAAGTAGTAACTAAAGTTTTCAAATAATTGTAGTGGAATAAAAGTACTCCACTAATAATAAAGTATTTGTCTCTGAGATGTATAGTGGAGTACAAGGAAAAGTATTGGAAATTGGAAATGCTCAAGTAAAGTACAAATACCTCAACATTGTACTTAAGTACGGTACTTGAGTAAATGTACTTAGTTACTTTCCACCACTGTGTGTAGTGAAATGCGTCTTCTCAGCGGAACGCTACATTCCATCAGCGCACACATAAGCACTGTAATCACCGACTCCAGGAGCGTTGGGGCTTTTATCGATG
Organism: Electrona antarctica; assembly: GCF_951216825.1. NCBI lineage: Eukaryota > Metazoa > Chordata > Actinopteri > Myctophiformes > Myctophidae > Electrona > Electrona antarctica. Next base: position 28,141,202 of record NC_136802.1, on the reverse strand, counting down.
CTAATTAGCTAATAGATTACCCACAGCTGATGAGAAATGGTGTGTGTTTGACAACATCTGATTGGACACACTTTGTCTTTCCGCGTGCTAGCTTGAACAGAGGGCAGAGACGCCAATAAGAGAGGGAAAAAACACATTTATTGTAGGGTAGATTTTAACCTGTGATTGATGATTGTGAGATTTGCAAACAAACCGCACTGCGTGTTTAATTTAAGAGACAATTAAAGCTGTGCACTGCTGCATATTAGCTATATAGCTATAGCTATAATCCCCCATAGGGACACTGTTGTAATGTTTGTTTAGACTCTATGCAGACCCCCCTCTGGGAGAAGGAAGCAAGGAGGGCTTTGGCACTGCATGACATCTTTGATTCGCTAAGACACACGCAATGAGACATCAAGGAATGTGTGTTTACAGTAATGGAGATATGATGTGTTTATTATTGAGAGAGAGAGAGAGAGAGAGAGCGTGCGTATGTCGTGAATTATAAGGGAACTTTTGTATCATTTAGACACATTTTAGTACTTATAGTGTTTAGATACTGCATACTGTGCCACGGCCATTAACTGGATGGGAGTGTGCGTGCGTGCAGGTGTGTCAGAGAGAGAGAGAAAATTTGACAAAATGAGAGAGAGAGAGAGAGAGAGAGAGGAGGAACAACAACAGCGAAAGTAGATACTGTACAAATTAAACTGGATCTGCGCATTAGGAGATAGCATTGTTGTATTGATTATATAAATGCACACACTACGCATACACGCACGTGTGCGCGCGCACACAGGCACACACGCACGCACGCACGCCTCAGACTGTGGGTTCCTGCGCCCTCCAGAAGCCACCGTTCCAAATGGCTGCCCTGCTGTAAATGTTGGTTTGTTTCCAAACCGTTGACTTTATAGACAATTGCATGGACGAGAAACTCAAAATGGGTTTATCACGTATTGCTACAGGCGTCAGTGCAGTGCAGGCGGTACATTATTTGAACTGGGAACGACTGTCTTCTGAATCCTGACAGTTTTCTGAAAAACCCTATGTTTCTATGTCAGTGGTGCTCAAACATTTTCATGTCAAGGACATTTATTTGGCCGCCGACCCCCCATCTGAAAATATGTTGTTCCAGGGACCCCCCCTGAAGCAAAGATTTGAGTTAAAAACGTTGGCTCTGAAAGAATATATATTCAAAGATTTGCGTCGCATTTTCACGATTTTTCAAAAATAGCAGACCTACAAGCTCGTAGCGTGGCAGCTCAAGTATAACATAATGCTTAAAACACCAAAAGGGGTTCCTATTTGGGTCTTAGGGATGAAGAAGCTTCAGAAGGCCTGAAGCAGGGAGCGATTCACCCCGCCCCAAGAAAGAAACATGTTGAAGTAGGAAGGAAATAGCAGATCTACAAGCTCACAACACGGTGTAAAGCGACGCACTGTGTGCTTGTAGTAGGGCTGACCTCGATTAGTCGAATAGTCGACTAATCGATCGGAACGGGTCTGAGTCGACTGACAACCTCTCAGTCGATGTTCACCAAAAAAATAAAAAATAAAAAACAGTCGGGACGAATTTTTTCTTTTGGGCCGGGTGGAAAACCCCTCCGTTATAATGGTATGCTCCCAGTCCCCGCACCGCAGCATCGGGGAACACTCTGGCAGCCAGAGTAAAGGCTGGGAGGGACCGAGCCGAGGGAGGCTACTGTACTGTAGCCTACATGTTGTTTATGCTCCGGAGTCCAGACCCATGCAGTTTAATAATATACAGTCACAACAGAATGCACACTGCTGTCTCGTGTCTCATCACAATCCCAATGCGCCACCCGTGAAGTCGGGGGGGAAATACAAAACAGGCTGCTAGTGTTAGTGTAGGGTCGGGGATCGTTAGCTTAGCGCGTAGCTACTGATTCAACCCACTGATTGAACTTCATCTCCGCCTGTAATCTAGGTTATTTTTTTATTGACAACGTGAACGAACCCCGACACCAGCGCTGCAAAAATAGACAGATCTACAAGCTCTCAACGCGTAGCGAACGGCGCTGCAAAAACAGGCAGGACGCGATGCCTTGAGAGCTTGTGGATCAGCCTCCCCGACGGTGCGGGGAGGCAAGAGTTCTCCGGGGAGGAGGAGAAGTTACCAGGGCAGGCTACATGTTGCTGCGGCTAACAACACTGTCACCAGCCAGTGGTTGTGATGTTAGCTTGTGCAGCTGCTTGTCCGTTCCAACTTCACTTCATCTCCACCTGTAACTTATTTTTTATTTTGTTACCCTGGCTGCGCAGCTGCGCTGCAAAAATAGACGGATCTACAAGCTCTCAACGCGTAGCGAACGGCGCTGCAAAAACAGGCAGGACGCGGCGCCTTGAGAGCTTATCGCCCAACCTTAATGCAAATGTGTTGTTTTTTTTTGGGGGGGGGTGCAGGGGGGTGTTCAGTCGACTATCAGTCGACTAACAGCAAATTTATTCATATTAATTTCGACTATACAAATCCTTAGTCGGGGACAGCCCTAGCTTGTAGATCTGCTATTTGGGCCCCTGCAGGAGACGTCTAATCTCTCTTTCGCCTCGCCCCCTTTCAAGGTGCACGTGCACGCACACGTGCACACACACACACACACACACACACACACACACACACACACACACACACACACACACACACACAGGGCAAATGATATAGGGATCAATGGCAACGTGACCCACAAAGATGTTCTCACAAACACACATCAATAATATGGCTGCGTGCTATAGTGTTGATTTTGGCAGCAAAGTTTAGTCCGTTTGTAGTCAGTCTTTGGAATGAAACTGGGGTGCAAGGAGGGGAGGGGGCAATGCACCCTTTTTCACCCCTGTGGTGCCAGGCCTGCCACCCTGACCGTTTTCCTCAGATGTTTTCTTTGCTTTCCACCGTTTCCTCCCATGTTGGGGGAAATGACAGCGGGGGGCTATTCAAGACTTATGCTGATAGGTGGCTCAAAATAGCCACATGCGGCCACAAAGGAAAGCAACAGGGAAGGAGAGAGAGAGGGAGGGAGGAGGGCAAGCCAAAGTGTGCATCTGGATGTCAATCCCCTAGCTGGGCTATATTTGGCTGAATAATGAAGGCGCTCTGGGGAGAAATGGGAGGAACACATCAGCTTCAGGGGTGGCATCGCCTCGACATGCCAGCGTTTATAATAGCGTGTTTGGTGTTTCGGCAGAGAGAGAGAGAGAGAGAGAGAGAGAGAGAGAGAGAGTTTTGTTTTGACTGAGAAGTCATACAAATCAAATAAATAAATGATCTACTTTCTTCTATAATAGAGGGCTATTATTATGCAAACAAAACACGATCCAATAGCTCTGAAAGTATTCTCACACTCCTTGAACACTGGTGTATAGCTCCGTTGTCTTTTCTCCCCCAGGAGACACTACGCCGTGTCTTTGCAGAGAGTGCAAATGAAATAAACCTCTGGCTGTGCACCTGCACTTCACTTTGCAGGTGTGAGAGTCAACACTGCTGTTGACATTGTGGGAGTAAAACCAACTCACCGTTTTAGATGCTGCATCATGTTGTTGTTCCTTTCCCCGAAATACTTTTCTCTGAATTTATTATGTTCAGACTGTTGCACTAAACTGAGAGAATGGAATGCACTGAGTAGTTGTGTGTGTGTGTGTGTGTGTGTGTGTGTGTGTGTGTGTGTGTGTGTGTGTGTGTGTGTGTGTGTGTGTGTGTGTGTGTGTGTGTGTGTGTGTGTGTGTGTGTGTGTGTGTGTGTGTGTGTGTGTGTGTGTGTGTGTGTGTGTGTGTGTGTCCACCACCACCGGCCACGTCTATAATGGCCCTCATTCATTGACGGCTCTTGTTTTGCCCAGCTTAATTTGTTGGGTATTGATTACGGGTCAGGACAGGACCAATGGCAGCCGGCGGGGGTTTGGCTGAGAAGACGGGGCTGAAAAGCAGCGGTGTCATGAGGGAGGGAGGGCAAAACAAGAGCTCTGGTGTCTGATCATGTCAACGGAAATGTCAACACGATGGGATAATCCAAGCATCCATGCACCCCCCCCCCCCGCCCCCCCGTGGGTGACCCCATGTGCTCTCGGCGAAACGGAACTGTAGGGCAGCGTTTCTCATCTTTTTCTGGCGATGACAAAGTTCCTGTCTATCGATATATTACAATGATGTCACATTCATTTTTGAGGGGCACCAGCCCCTCCTATACACAGGTTTAATGTTTGTCTTTCGTTCAATGTTTGTTTTGTAAATGCCATTGACAATGAAGGGAAAATTTACGTCAATAATGTGCCTCATTGCGTCATATTGTCTCTTTATTGTTAATGGCGTTTAATGTTTGTGTTGGCACCGTTTGTTTTACATCACCATTACATCACCTAATCAACATGAGTTAGACTTTAATATATTAGCGCCCCTCACTTCACACGGGTGTGATTTTTTACATACATTTTTATTATCATAAAATACTAATGTAATGTATCTATCTATCTATAAATGCACCTGTCTCTTGTGTGTACGTATACGTGTTTACGTACGTCTGTAATCCACGTAACTCGAGAACCGTTCGCCCCACCGACTCCAAATTCGACACGCGCGTTCTACACCACCACAGGGATGTGCAGTGCCCGGGCCTTGAGTCGGTCAGACCCAGAGTTGTCCAGAACCGCCACAAAAGGCCTCTGCCCAGACTCTGGACAGGGCCCCTGCCAAGACTCTGGATCGACAGGGCCCAAATTAGCCAATTGATCACATCTGATCACCCCTAGATCTTGAGCTGGCCTGTTCTGACATCACAATGATGTTCTGACATCTGCATAGACTCCATATTTGGGCGTGCCTGACAAAGAACTCCATATTTGGGCATTAAAAGAATAACTGGGTGGACATGCATTTCCAACTTGCTTCGTTCCAAGTAGGCCATGCAGTGCCCAACGGGGGCACCACTCTAGTTATTCAAATGTTATTGTTTTGCCAATTATTTCGGGGTGCCAAATTTTCAGTATCCTCAGGGTACACCAATCACCACTGGCCTATAGGGATCAATGCTGGCCTCTCAGTCACACATGCTGCACACGACTGCAGGACAGGTGCCAGACACACACACACACACACACACACACACACACACACACACACACACACTGGCAGCTACCCTGCAGTCCAAACACCCAGGGAACGACAGAACGCAAGCGTGACAGCTGGTAGGACAGATGGACCAATCAGTAGATGTGCACAGCAGCATTCGGACTAGTTAGTTCACTTGAATTCTCACATTCAGAGAGAGTGGAATGAACAATACCATGCTGTTTGGCTGTGTATGTACTGTATGTGGGGAAAATAGATATAGACAGAGGGGGTCCAATGGCGGCTCTCCTACATGGGACAAGTCCAAGTCCTGGACTCAGGCAACAGCCCAGCTTTAATGATCTTAAATCCCTTTATTTTAGATTGTTTTGTAGTAATAGTATAACATAAACATTACAGAGACTTTAGTTGTTACTGTGCAATGCTTTAAAACAGTTGTCATGTTGCACACATGCTTAAAATAGCTCTTATTTGCGCCGCCCTCGTTGAAAACAGTGTATTTCCAACTCCAGCTTGTCTCAGTTCAGGTTGAATGAACAGCGCTCGAGCCCTCGGTTTCTGCCCCTCAATATCGTAACTCTTCTATTAGATGGCTCTGGTATCGGCTAGTCCGCACTCTCAAATTGCTTCATTAAAAAAGAAGACACTGTTCCGTCGAGTGCCCTTTGAGTGCCATCAACTCCATTAGTGCGGTACTTCTTTAACAAGTGCATCGCCATATAGACACCATTAGCTGTAAGGTCAGGTAAACTTTTTCCAATGCAGCATGTAAAGTAGTAATATTTGTTTGTGTGCTCGGAGAGAGGCCAAAACAAAATGGAAAAGAGACGAGAGAGATTTCAGAGATTTTCTGGTGGAGGGAGAGAGAGAGACTGGGAGAAATGGATGTTGTGCACACACACGCACGCACACACACACACACACACACACACACACACACACACACACACACACACACACACACACACATGTCCTGTCATCTCAGAGCGGCCGCTGTAATGAGAACTGACCGTTTCATTGGTGCCCCCATACTCACTGTTGTTCACCGCAGCTATACCCCTGCCCCCCCCCCCCCCCCATCCTATTCTCCTATTAGTCTCTCCTGCTCATCCTTCTGCTCTCTCATAAATGTAACCATGAGCGTGTCACCTCACCTCACCTCACCTCACCTCACCTCACCTCTCTCTCCACCCCTATCTCCTCGTTCTTCCCTCAGCGAGCAGTATAGTGTTGTTGCCATGTCTTTGGCCATGTTTTTTTTTTCTGGAAAGTTCCTTGTTGGTATGGTTGATTTGTTGCTGCTTCTTTCCTAAGTGTAGTTGCTTGTGTATAGTTGGTTTAAAGTGCTCCTAGGCTGGGGCCTATAAAGGCAAATAAAACTGACATTAACCAATGGCGGCAGCCGATATTTAGCTGTTGTTGATAAGCATACATTTTGCGTTGGCTATATATGGTTATCTGCAGTCTATACCAAGCTGTAGATTCTGAACATTTATTCCTTGTATATTGGGATGTATTTGTTTCCCTGGCACAAAAGGGGGAAATAAAAACAACAAAAACTAAATAAACATATATCGGTATCGATATCGGTATCGATACCGGCCAAGAATTTCCATATCGGTGCATCCCTACTTATTTCGTCATCATCATTTTATTTAACTCACGACCATGATCACATATGGAGCACAGATTCATAAATAGTATACAATAAAAAGTATACAACACAATACACAAATACATACAGACATATCGAAAGGCTTTCACTATTTGAACAGTGGAAGAACATTTTTCAGAAAAGCACCCACTTTGTAGATTACTTTCTGTTTTTCAGATTTTAGTAATGCAATTAATTTGAACATAGATGGGTGGTTAATGAAATAAATTGGCAGGTATTTTTTTCCCTGAAATTCATAATGCTAGTATTCTTACATTCCAACACAACATACTCATCTCCAATTCTGGCTTCATTACATAAGTTACAAATCCTCTGACTTCTTTCCAGTCCTTTATATCGACCTTTGGAATTATTGTGTTGTTTAGCCTAAAGTTGCAAATAGCCTGTCTATACTTGTGGTTTTCACATAAAAGGTATTTTTCTAGTTTGAACTCTTGTTTGTATTCAAGATAGATGTCACATGACACTATTGAGTTCACTTTGCCACTTTTGCAAAAACTGGTCTTTCAACGACAGTTCGCTTCAACCAGTCAATGTTATTACATTTCTGGGCCAACCAAATGTAAGACATATACCTTCTGCAATCCCTCCTTTGTATTTAACATGACAATTGTGTCATCCGCGTATAATAATACCAAAAGCTGAAAATAGTTATCAATAGTGGGTCGTCAAAATGAATAGACTGACAGCCATTGTGAATAAGGTAATCCTCCAGGTCGTTAATAAATAATGAGAACAATAATGGTGACAGATTTTCTTTATCACTGTCTTACTCCAGCTAAACTTACAAAGAAATCTGATTTCAAGCCGGGGCCGAGAGGGTGAGAGTGAAAGGTGGAGAGCGAGCGAGTGAAGGAGAGAGAGACTGAGCCCCGAGGTCCCTTTGTCACACTTTGTGACAAAGGGATGGGAGGTAAATGAACATGGGAATAGAGGGAGCAGTTTAAGCGGACTCCCAGTGACAGAATGGGGAGGTATATAGAAGGACGATGGGGGGAGGGAGAATGAATGAAATGAACAAAAGCAGAAAAGAGAGACAGTCACATGGTTGACTGAGAAGGAAAAAAATAAAATGGATCAATATAATGCGGAGACCATCTCTTTCTGAAAAAAAAAATGAATTGTTTTTAATGAATGAAAAACATTTCCAGGAAAAAGGAACGGTATATTTTGGCGGGCCTTGATGCCGTCGTATAATGGCTGACTTCACGCTTGCAGAAAATAGCACATCTACAGTACAAGCTCACAACGCGTCGCAGCAACCACATGTAAAATGACTATGACTTCTAAAAAGGGGGAAAAAGGAAAATATAAAATGGGACCATCTGCAGTGTGTGCTTGAATTGCTGTCACAACCAATGATAACGTTGTGCTTCCACTGGGTTTCTGTTTTTGTTTGTTTTTGGAAAAAGGTGTTGGGTGTCACATTCTATATTGTACTGGTAATATACTGTAGCTCAATTAAAATTAATTGAATAGAGAGAGAGAGAGGGAGAGGGAGGGAGGGAGAGGGAGGGAGAGGGAGGGAGAGAGGGAGAGAGGGAGAGAGGGAGGGAGAGAGAGAGAGAGAGAGAGAGAGAGAGAGAGAGAGAGAGAGAGAGAGAGAGAGAGAGAGAGAGAGAGAGAGAGAGAGAGGAGAGAGAGAGAGAGAGAGAGAGAGAGAGAGAGAGAGAGAGAGAGAGAGAGAGAGAGAGAGAGAGAGAGAAAATCTATATGCTTTCAGACAGGGGTTAAATGAAAAAGAAAACAAAAGAAAGGCGAGGAGAGGAGAGGGCTGGCGTCCGGGCAGCAGAAAGGGCCAAGGCAGTGACTCCCCCCCCCCCCACCCCACCACCCCCCCACCCCAGTGCCATCCCCGCTCCACTCAAATCATCAGCAAAACAGACGGCTGGTGTCAGCGTGTCAGTGGCCATTTTGAATGAGGGGGCGGGTGGGCCAATCTGCCATAATGACGGCCTGATGTCGAGGCCATTTAATTATCGTTAGCATGACTGATGGTGCTGCTTGGGGCCCATTAATACAGACGCCATGCACCACCGAGGCGCTGCGGAGCCAACGTTCCCCACACCCAGGGAAGGAAGGGACATTATATATACTCAGAGCAGTGTTGTTTTTGGCAGGACATTTTGATTTTAGTTTTAGTCACAGTCTTTTGAATAGCTTCCTTTTGGTTTTAGTCACATTTTAGTCACCTGGAATGTCTTAGTGTTACTCTAGTTTTAGTCGACTAAATATCATAAGATTTTAGTCTAAAGACTAAAATGTATTTTGGTGGGCCTTGATGCCGTCGTAATGACGTTGTTTTTACACTTGCTGAAAATAGCCGATCTACAAGCTCACAACGCGTCCCAACACGTCGCAACGCAACGCGTTGTGAGCTTGTAGATTGTTCTGAGTACAGTTCTGACTGAACTGTAGATTCACTCGACTAAAACTAGACTAACACTAAAGACATTCCAGGTGTGACTAAAATGTGACTACAACTAAATGAAAACTAAAATAAAAATGTGCTGTCAAAATCAACTGGAAGGGTTTAAGAGGAGAGAGGGTATAGGACAGGAGAAATGACACCCAATTAGACACATTTAATTAAAAAGTATCTCACTCTCTCTTGCTGCCTGCTATCGTCAGCGCTCACCTAATTATCCGTGTTTGCTTTGTGACGTGCCTGTAGGGCATAAACAAAGCCATCCACATTAGAACAGCCCTCGGCGCGTACCGTATACGCACGATCTGGGGAAACATGCGCGTCGTCGTCGTTTCTATGGAAACCTTGTATGTCCAAAAACATTGTACTTTTCAGCAGTGTTGTTTTTGGCAGCACATTTTTATTTTAGTTCAATATAAAGCCCACACAGACTTAAAGGGGGTCGTGACATTAAAAAAAATGTTTTTGTAATTTATTTTTTTAGGTTTTCTGAGCTCAATTGCACAAAAAAAAACCCTGAACTTTTAACATTCAGTAGATTTTCTGTGGTCTGGGGCTTTCTGGCTCAAACAAGTGTTTTGATTTTCCTGTGGACTGTGAGGTAAGAGTCCACAAATCCTATAACAATTTACCGGCACATGTTGAGAGATTTTACCTGTTTTCATTGCAGCTCAAAAGGCTCCAGAACACAGAGAAAACCACAGAAAATCCACTGAATGTTCAAAATTCAGGTTGTGTGGGTGTAATTGCGGGTCGTTAAACCTAAAATAAAAAAATGAATGTCATGAAACTTAATAGCAGATCTACAAGCTCACCCCCTGATCTATAAACTCACACTTTCGTGTGACACTGTATAGTTATAAATTATGACGAAGTATACATGTGTGTAGGGCATTAACTTAATGACCAAAACACATTGATGTTGAAATATGGAGATATAACAGTATGCAAGGTTTCTGCTCCGACAGCATGTAAATAATGTACAAAAAATACGCCGCCGTCTCCCCCAGACAGACTTTGTTCCTTCAAATTGTGAAAGATGTCCCACTTAACCTCCTGCCGGTCTGTGTGGAGTCCCAGCCAGAGAGAGAGAGAGGGGGGGGGGGGGGGGGAATAAGACATCTGGCTCCCTAAGCAAACCCCCTGAGGATGATCCATGGAGTGTCAGCTCAAAGAGTTCATATGGCTCCAGTCCACACACCCCCAGCAGTGGCGTGCACAGATAGACACTAGGGGGTGCTAGAGCACCACCTGCCCTTGCCCTCTGGACAGCAATGTGCCCTTTAGAAAAAGTGTACAGTATGTGGACCATGGTGACATTGATCAATTCTTGATGAAAAGCTTCTAATATATTATTTATGCCCCAAAATCTATAAATCTCACTAGAGCGCAAAATGAAACCAAATGGACCCTTACGGGTCCATTTGGTTTCATTTTGCGCTCTCAAGAGTAACATTATTGTTGAACATCTCCTTTTCTTAATGTACAAGTGGTCTACACAATCAGAGAAGGTAGAATAATTGTCAGCATGGAATTGTGGACAAAATCTAAGTTTTTCAAATTGATATGAAAAGGGTTCAAAACCGTCTGACATACAGCATAACGCAATATCCATACTGTATACTATATCTAATACTTTACTTTTCGTACACTTTAGTTTTTTTTATGATCGAGACTGGGACTACAGACACACAGTGTGTGCCGTGCCACTGCATGGCCCTGTGCCGTGCCACTGCATGGCCCTGTGCCGTGTCACTGCATGGCCCTGTGCCGTGTCACTGCATGGCCCTGTGCCGTGTCCACTGCATGGCCCTGTGCCGTGTCACTTGGTCACTGCATGGCCCTGTGCCGTGTCACTGAATGGCCCCTGTGCCGACACAATCCAAATTCCTTCCGTTCCTCTGATCTCGGTCCATTCGGCATTGAGAGGGTCACTCGCTCTCAACGATTGATTGGAGTTGGACCCTGCAGGCCGGGTCCAGAGAACGCTTGACATCGACGTATAGCCTATAGGCCATGTCACTATGGCAACCAGGCAGACTGGTCCGGTCGAAACGAAGGCAATGGGAATCGGAGCATATCGTTTTTCACTTGTAAAATAACATACTTGTAAAATACAAAATGGCAGGTCCCTAAACCCTTGGCAATCAGCTAGGCACTTTCAATGTGACTGCATGGGCCTCCTGGCGATGGGATTTCAAGCGAGAGTTCGATCTTTCCACCCCGTTTTGAAGTCCTTGTTTTGGTGCCTCTTGGAGGGCAGTGTACCCTCAAAACTGTGCGTGCATGCCGTGCGTATAGTGTTTATATAATCAATACAAGCACTGCTACCACTTCAATTCTCTTCTAATGTCATTGTTTGTTCCCATGCGATACACGCACTACAGCTACAAAATGTCGATTTGTTTGGGTACAAATGAGATGATGTGGTGTAGGCAGCTCCCGGTGGCCGGGGGGCTCCGGCACCTGTTCCACTTCAGTGACTTTAAACCCTGTCAACTCCTTGCCCTCTAATCCCTCCTCATCTCATCACCTCACTCCATCTATCCTTCACTCTGTCTCTGTCACTCTTTCCATCTCTCTCTCTCTCCCCCCTCAAGACAACGGAGCCAATACACCAGTGTTCAGGAGTGTGAGAATATGTTCAGAGCTATTGGATCGTGTTTTGTTTGCATAATAATAGCCCTCTATTATAGAAGAAAGTAGATCATTTTATTTATTTGATTTGTATGACTTCTCAGTCAAAACAAAACGCTCTCTCTCTCTCTCTCTCTCTCTCTCTCTCTCTCTCTCTCTCTCTCTCTCTCTCCCTCTCTCTCTCTCTCTCCCTCTCTCTCACACTGTATCCCCTTATTATACAGCCTATACTTACGAGTTGAATCAAAATATTCGACACCAAATATTGATTTAACATTTATTTTATTAGCTGTGAGTTCATGCATTGATAGCAACACAAAACAGACCGATCTCTCTCTCTCTCTCTCTCTCTCTCTCTCTCTCTCTCTCTCTCTCTCTGTGTGTCTCTCTCTCTCTGTCTCTCTCTCTCTCTCTCTCTCTCTCTCTCTCTCTCTCTCTCTCTCTCTCTCTCTCTCTCTGTGTGTGTCTCTCTCTCTGTCTCTGTCTCTCTCTCCCTCCCTCTCACACACACTGTATCTCCCTCATTATGCGGCTACTTACGAGTAGAATCAAAACATTCGACACCAACTATTGATTTAACATTTATTTAATTAGCTGTGAGTTCACGCTTTGATAGCAACACAAAACAGACCGATGTTCTTTCAATTATATTGAGAACAGCACATCTGCTATCGAGACATATCAGAATGCCATGATTTACCAATTAGAATCGAGTATTCAACAAAGCCATAGACAAAAAAACACACAAATATGAATGTGAAACAATAGCAAGGGGTTATTTATTACTGTTCTAGTTGAGCTTTCACTGCATTGAGATACTCTGCTACAAACAGCAGGCACAGAACTAGACACGGTAACATTAACCCATTCATGGGCGGGAACCCTGTCTTTTAAGCGTTGTTATACTTTAGCTATTGAAAAATCTACAAGCTCATACTCGGTGCCACGCTAGGCTTTTTAACTCAACTCTTTGCTTCTGAGGGGTCCCTGGAACAACATATTCTCAGATGGGGGTCGGCGGCCAATTACAGATATATTTGGGGGTCCTTGACATGAAAATGTTTGAGAACCACTGATATAGTTCAGTAGCCTCGGAAACCCAGACGTTTTCTTTCTTCCAGGAAATAAAACGTCTGGGTTTCCGAAGCCACTGATATAGAAACATAGGTTTTTCAGAAAACTGATTTAGATTTTTTTTAGAATCGCTCAGGTCTAAATGGTTTAAATACTAGTGAAAACACCACTAAATGCTTTAGGTATTTGTCTCACCACGTCTGAGGAGGTTCTGGCCAATAGGACATGCTGGCACATACTGTAAGTATCTTGGTTGACAGCACTGTCAACCAAGATACAGTTGGGTGCCACCGATATTGTCCCTTATCATTTGACCCATTTAGGCCTGACCTCAAAATTTAAAAAAATCCTTCTAAATCCTCCAGTTTTCTGAAATAAATATTTTCACGATTTTTAAAAAATAGCAGACCTACAAGCTCATAGCGCGCCACTCGGTGGCGCGCTATGAGCTTGTAGATCTGCTATTTTTCAATAGCTAAATTATAACATAATGTTTAAAACACCAAAAGGGGTTCCCGCCCAAAATGGGTTAACTGTCCTTTTGCGCAGATCACGCAAACCTCAGCAAAAAGAAAAGGACAATATCGATGGCCTCCAACTGTACACTACTGTATACACCCACACGTATAGAAGCAATGCTAGAAATCATCTCAGCCTCTGACACATGGGCGTTGGAACATGTGTCATGTGCACACACACATGTGCAGGCTTCCTAATCACTATATGGGTGCAGGTTAGTGTGCGTGCGTGCGTGCGTGCGTGCGTGCGTGCGTGCGTGCGTGCGTGCGTAAATGTACAATATACGTTGCCATGTCATGATTGGACACTTGCGGTAACCCCCCCCAACCCAAGATGTCTGTCTTTCCCCACGGTAACAGGTGTCACCATGGCAACTGGGTCAGGGTGGTGTATCAAGTGGCCGAGGCATCATAGGTTAGTGAGGTTATGTCATTGGACTATAGAACAGCGGTGCCCCAACTTTTTGGGCCGTACACCCCCTGTTACCTCCTGACCTAGCTGACGCACCCCCCAACGCTCGGTCTCGTTGGTCAATTTATTTATTTTTTATGTTTTTTTTGTGGCTTTTGCCTTTATTTCATATTTTTTATGGAGGGACAGACAGTAGGCTGACAGGAAATGGGGAGAGAGATGTGGGGGGTGACATGCAGTGAAGGCCGTCAGGATCGGGAGTCGAACCCGCGGCACACTGCCAGACTGGATTACCAGCCAAGCTGCCTGGACCGCTGAGCCACGGCCCAGGCCTCGTTGGTCCATTTTTTTATGATTTTTTAATGATCGTTGCCATGCCATACAAATAAAGGCTATTTTCACCTGACTGGAACAGTTTTTTATCGTTTCATGTTTGAACCCTCGCCAACGCACCTGTTTACAGTTCACAACTACAAAGGACCACGGCAGCGCTTCTATCCTCTATTCAGCGCTCGGTCTCGTTGTATTTGGCCGAAAGCGATATGATTTTGGCAAATAATCACAGAATGTCACTGCACTGAGAGACATGCAGCTGCTGTATACTCTCACAGCTGCTCTATACATCTCCTTACAACAGTGGTTTACCAGATTTTGCCGTTTGTCTTAAATACCACCATAAAACCGCCATCACCCTTTTCATGTCACACGTTCGTGCACCACAACTGGACTAGAATATGACAGCCCCCCCCCCCCCCCCCCAGTAGGACCCTAGACTCATAACAGCACACTGTAGTGCAGTGAGTGGTTTTCAACCAGTGGTTCGGGGACCACCAGTGGTCCTTGAGGTGGTTCCAGGTGGTCCCTATAGCTATAAATGATGGAGAGTTGGTAACCAAATGGACCCTTATATAGATCTTTAACTCTTGAGAGCGTAAAATGAAACCAAATGGACCTGTACGGGTCCATTTGGTTTCTTGTTACGCTCTCCAGAGTTACATTGTTCTTATCAGGGGCTCTTATCATCATACCGTACATCGATACATCACATTACAGGCTTAGCCAATCAAATCATCACAAATGTCGTTCCGGGCCGATCACTTTTGGCGTCTTCACGTTTCTGTCCTCCTCCCCACTAATCCAAGACGTGAACGCTGTCCTTGGTCAGTCGGTTCCGCTCACACACTACTGTACATCTTGTGTGGGTTTATTATGACTTATCCTAAATATGTGTATACCCGCTTTCGGAAACAAGCACCTTGTGTTCGTGGCAGAGGAGGGTGTTGTGATGAAATATCCATGTCCGCCGGACATGCTGCCGGAATATTGAGACATTTGTATGAAGAACACATCACAGCCGGCCTGCAAACTGGACCCCAGTTTGTTGACTATAAATTAAAGTTGGAAGTGCGTGGCACTCTTGGAACTGAATGCTCAAGCAATTTCCGCAGCCATGTAGTTGGCAGTTTTCTCCTAGCGGACTGTTAAACTTATGATGCTATCTTTGTAACCAAGATCGTTTGTCTCTGAATCGTGCAGAGCAAACTTTGCCACAGAAACACAAATGAGTCATTGTTGGCCAAGCTCGGGATTTTAATGTTGTCCGTCCCGAGTCTCGAACGGGGCACAAAATGACCAAACCGTTGAGTTGAAGTACAACACGGCTCCACAATGAGACAGATATACTGTAGGCTCACTGCCTCACTCCCACCGGACAAATTGGGGAGGAGGAAGAATATTGCATCCATGCACACGCACGCACGCACCCACGCACACACGCACGCACCTCCCACTCGTTTTAGTCACAGTGGGTGTCCTTTCTCTCCCCTGTAATGTCTCCCCCGTCGCACATGGACTAGCAAGCTCTTCCCTCTTCCTTCATTACTTCATCTGTCAGTCCGGCAGCAGTAGAAAGAGCGATAAGAGAAGAAAGAGAATGAGGAGAGAGAGGATGGCTTGAGGAGCAGGAGAGGAGAGAGGGGATGGGTTGAGGAGCAGGAGAGGAGAGAGGGGATGGGTTGTGTGATCAAGCTCAAGAATGGAGGTTCAATAAAAAACAGATGAAAGACATATTTTAAAAAGAAGGGGGGACTGCAGATGCGCCGGGCTAACAGTGCACTATACTTCGTGTCAGGGAAGAAAGAGGTCACGTTTCCATTTCAACCCTATTTCTATGTCCCCCTCTTTCTTTCTCTAGCATCTTTGTGTCCTCTCTGCTGCGTATACCCCCACCCCCACCCCCACCACCTTGGCATTTCAGTGACATCAGGGAACGCTCGCCCTTTTTTGACCTGTCTAGACAGAATGGATGCGACTGCCAAACAATAGCAGCCACTTGTCTGCGAATCGGTTTAATGCAACAATGTGGACCGGTCAGCACCAACTTTTACAAAGAAATAGCTCCACACATTTTTGTTTTGATTACAATGCATGGCTTTTGAAAATTACGTCATTTATGACAGCCAAGTCTATGAGCTTTTTAGAGCACTTTTTACGTAAATTGTTTTCCAGCCAGGTCTACGGACTTTAATATTTGTTTAGGGCACTAAATGACTAAAAGAGAGGTCATGGAACTGATTTCATTTTATACAATAATAACACATTGATGTCTCGTTACGTATATAGTGGCAGTGAATCTGAAATCGCGTGGCAGCCACATAGTGTCTCACACAAGTGTGATTGTTATTCTAGTCAATGGGGCTTGGATTGGGCTGAAACATTGCCCAAATCAGTCACATGACTGATGTCACAGGCTTACAATTCATACAATTTACAATTTTAAGGCTTTAGCAGATGCTCTTAATCCAGAGCGATTTACAATAAGCCAGAACATTACAAGGTAATACATCAAATACATAGAAATAGTCATCAGGAATCATAAGCAATAAGAAGCTAATATCTGTCTAACGGTAGATTATCTGTGCAATGAAGCTATGCGTATACATCATGAAGCCTGAGATCCACATTGCAGCCACACCATTATTAATGAATGCATAGTTTATTTCGATCTTTCTCCTTTTTCAGATAGACACCATTATTAGACCCCGTATGTTTTTGGTTTGTCCTGTAAGCCGTGAGCGTTTTGTTTAGCCGTGTAGCTTTTAACAAGGCCGTCTTCCCTCCCCTGCACGCTTCACCCTCCAGAGCAGAAGTATACCTCTCTTTACATGAGTCCAATAAAACCCTGTGTCACTCATCCCCCTGTCTGGAAGCACCGTGTGGCATTCAAGTTTCTGTTAGCTGCGTGCGTGCGTGCGTGCGTGCGTGCGTGGGTGGGTGCATGCGCGTGTGTGTGTGTGATGTATGTGTATGCATGTTGATAGGGATTGCGTCAGGAATAACTGTGTCATGGGGGCTTTTCAATCTCCCTCTCCCCCATCCTCTCTCCACCTGTCCCTCCGTCTCTCATTCTCCTCTCCCTGCCTCCCACTGCACTGTGTGTCTCATCCCTTTCCTCTCTTTCTAATAACCTTACCGTGCGTGGTGGGAGACTTCGGGGAGGCAATTCACCCTATAGGCCAGTTCGTCCGTAGAAAAATCATCTCAGGTTGCTGGGTAAAAGAAACGGTCCTATGTGCCGCAGGTGAACAGAGCTAGACACATTCAGACTCCTCTCGTGCTATCACACACAAACGCAGAGAACTGTCTGTCCTGCAGATACAAACTGGCTGTTCTATACAGAACAAAATGGTTGTAACAGCGAGAAATGAGATATCAGACAAACGGAAGGAACTGTTTTTCTTTTGCCCACAATAACATGTGGGTTTTATTCTCAAGTGTATGACCGCGAAGGGTTTTGTTTTTTCAATGTAAGTAAACATTGCAATGTAGGCCTATAGCGATATTTGAGCAAGTTGTAACTTTCTTGTAAATGTGTCAAACTTTCTTAGCTCAGCACAACCTTCTCATTTCAGAAGATAAGTCATGCGGTCTTCCAGCATTCAACATCATGATGAGTTGAATATTGTGTATAAACAAATACAAAAGAAGTGCTTTCTAGCGGTCCATGTCAGGGAACCTGTATGGAACCTGCCACTGGTTCTATTTGTGCAGTGTTTCACTAAGATTTGTCACTTTTTGAGGGGCAACTGCAGGGCAACAACCATCTCCGTGGGCGTCTGTACTGTAGCTTGCGTGAAATTCCTGCCCTGGCTTAAACTGAGCAGCACTTCATTGATTTGTGCGTGCGTGCGTGCGTGCGTGCGTGCGTGCGTGCGTGCGTGCGTGCGTGCGTGCGTGAGCGGTGCTGGAGTGGATCGGGGCGATTTTGAAAGAATTCGGGGAGCGCGCTTTACAAAAAGGTTGGGCTCTCACTCTATCTCCTGCCCCTCATTCTTTTCTTCTGTCTCTCTCTCTATCTCCCTATCTCTCTCTCCCCACGTGCTCCACCACCCATCATCTTATTTTCCGTTAATGAGGCGTTTCGGAAGGTAGGAAATGAAACGTCCTCTCCTGTCTGTAAAAAGCAGCCATCCGGATATACCCCGGTAATTATAACGCTTGTTTACTTCAGCTCTCTTTAGGGGTTCTTCTTCTCCTGTCGCCAGGGGAAACGGATATGTGGCGTGGGTGGTGGCTCATGCAGTATGTGTGTACAGCATGTGAAATGATACAGGAGGAGCAGTCATCTTCCATTCAGTTCCCCGTGTCATTATCTCTATGCCACCACCACCAAGAAGGGGGTCAACACCTTGCCCGTTTGATTACCGGGGACAGGGAGGGCATGCGTGGGGACGTTATTGTCCGGGTGAAGTGCAGAACCTTGGCTGTAATTTAACCCATTTTGACCTGAGATCAGATTCTAAAAATGTCTTCTACATCCTGACAGTTTTCTGAAAAAGCTATGTTTCTGTGTCAGTCGTTCTTCGATTTTTCAAAAATAGCAGACCTACAAGCTCGTAGCGCGCCACTCGGTGGCGCGCTATGAGCTTGTAGATCTGCTATTTTTCAATAGCTAAAGCATAACATAATGCTAACACCAAAAGGGGTTCCCGTACAGAATTAGTTAAGGGGAACAGACACAGATGACAGGTGTGCTGTGCGCCATGTGAAAAATAGCAGCCACTTGGAGCACTGGGTGTGCTCAAATCCTTTAATGTCAGGATCTGATCACTGATGCTGGGATAAACGGTTAACTTAATCACAGCATGTGACTTAATAGAGGGTTCATAATAGCAGCACAGTGTGTGACTGTAATGACATGAAGTGCAGGGGAGAGAAGGAGGATGTGTTTCACAGTGTGCATATTATGAGACCTCAAACATAGGCCATTTATTTTTGCCACTATGATGTATAAAATTCTTCATTCATTGTCAATGGGAATTTGTAAGATGAAAATCTATACTAATAGACTAAAAAAAAGTGGTGAGGGCGAGAAGAAGGACGTCGCGCTGAAACAACAGGGAATGCCCATATAGTTGGGTTGTTTACGGCAGTTCCGTGACCGTGGAGAGCAAAGGTCTGTTTCTAAAAAACACTCCTTGGGCTAAAAACGGCCATAGCCACTTGCCCAAATGTGCTCAAATGTGCTGACCTCATCACATTTGTGATGATGGCTGTTTTTAGCCCAAGGAGTGTTTTTTGTGCAAAACTAATGCTTGGAATGGATTCAGAATCACGAAACCCCCCTAGTTTGACATGTGACATGCTACTGAAAGCAGAATGAACTTTAGGTAATTTTGCCTTATTGTGCCTTAACAGGTTGTTGATGGTGGCCATATGGATTTGGGGCTCTCATGAATTTTTGCGAGGTACATGGGGGCTCAATTTGTTTAATAACCCTCCTAGATGACAAATCCATTGAGAAACGGACCTTTGCTCTCCACGGTCACGAAACTGGCGTAAACGACCGATATGTACTTTTTTTTAAACATTTTCGGGGCTGGGTAGGGCGCAAAATGTTGGCCCAGGTAGGGCCCAGGTTGGGCCCAGGGCCCGGGCTTTAATTTTTGGGCATGTTGAGAACTCTAGTTTAAGCCGGCTGCCGTCCACGGCTGCGCTAATAACTTTGGAACAGCCCCCCTTGCTCCCCCCCCTAAAATCGCATGACCTCAAAGACGATGTTCATCATATTTGATGTTTGGACCATAACTTCGGTCTGAGGCCTCCATCTGGGCAAATATTTGACCCCTTTGGGCACCGTGCATGAACGTCTACTCTGTATTTATGTCTGCAATATCTTTTCAGGCAGTCAGTTTCAGGCACTTTTCCTGTGTTTTGTTACAGATGTTTATTGTACCGTATTTATGGCTGTAATATCTTCTCTGCGGTTTAGTTTTTTTCCCATCTGGCCATCCACAAAATATAGCCTACTCCGTTCAACTTCAGGATATTAGTAGTACAGTATGATGACGAATGTGTGGGACATTTCACCCAGACATTCTGCCATTCATCTACTCAAAAATAAATAATAAGTACCGTAATTTCCGGACTATAAGCTGCTACTTCTTTTTCCCATGCTTTGAACCCTGCGGCCTATTCAGCGGTGCGGCTAATCTATGGATTTTTACAGCTAACGGCCACTAGGGGACCTTCTAAATCTATCTCTATGGCCTCTATGCGGCTTATAAATGGTAAATGGTGCATTTATATAGCGCCTTTATCCAAGGCGCTTTACATAGGCGGAAACCATGCAAGGCACCAACTAGCACATCAGGAGCAATTAGGGGTTCAGTGTCTTGCTCAAGGACACTTCGACACTAACTCTGGGGGAGCCCGGGTTCGAACTGGCAACCTTGTGGTTGCCATCCAGCCACTCTACCCCTGAGCCACCGCCGCCACCTTATAGTCCAGTGCGGCTTGTATATGTACACATTTGTTTTTCCCCTAAATTTAGCTGGTGTGGCTTATATTCAGGTGCGCTTTATACTCCAGAAATTACGGTAGTAATAATAAGTCAGTGAGTAAACACATTTTGTTCCCCTAAAGAAGTATGGGTTTCACTGGGAGGCCTTTAATTAAAAATCACCGCAAAAAAAGACAGCTCTGTCCTGCATTGAATCCTGACTGCATTCATCTTTCCGGGCATCTCAATTAAATGTAAGTCCCTCGCCGCCGCCACCGATGATGAAAAGAAGAAAGAGCAAAATAGAGAAGTAAAAACAACAGGGATGGCAAAAATACAGAAAGACCAAATATAGTGCTCTGGATGCCTCTGCTCCATAACCACTTGAACACAATGCCTCCGGCTATGGCTGCATGGTGGAATCATAATGGAGTGGGGGGGGGGGGGGGGGGGGGGACACTTAAGGCTTTGAAGGGGTTCATGAACGTGCTTTGTGAGGAGGTCACGGTGACCTTGACCCTTGACCACGTACTTCGAATCAGTTCATCCTTGAATGCGAGTCGACATTTGTGCCAAATGTCATGAAACTTCACTTCTGTGTTCCTGCATGAGATATCGTATAGTTGTGTGCGTGTGCGTGTGCGTGCGCGTGCGCGTGTGAATGCGTAAATCATCTGTCTTTGCTCCACTTTCTCCCATGCTACTCCCCAGGGCATGATGAAGATTCACAACCCCCCCCCCCCCCCCCAACCCTAACGGCCCTCGTCTCAATAACACATTGACAGATACAGGGTTATGTTTATGTATTTGAATTCCTGGAGGTTTTTATATAACCTGTTTCCAGTCAAAGGTTCCACAACAAAGTGTGTCAGTTAATTAGATACACAATAGCCTATATCCTGTGCAATTCAATTATGTTCGTGTCAGCGGCAGTACCCCATGACGCTGAAATGATTGAGCTAATGTGTTTGTTTTTCTTCCCACTTGGATGGTATAATGTGTCCTCAGCAATTTGGGTAATTATCGTTGACCCCATCCACCTCCCCCCCCCCCCCCCCCCCCCCCACTGTGTGTGCGTGCGTGCGTGCGTGCGTGCGTGCGTGCGTGCGTGCGTGCGTATATATACATACCTGTATTGTGAATTAAAAGCATTGATTGCATTGAGAGGTGCATGGCTCGAGTGACATGGGAATTTGTACACTTGACTTTGTGGTTTTGCTGCGCCAAGAGCACTCACTGCATGGATAATTGCATGACCCTGTGCTGTGAAATGGCAGACTATCACCCACATGGTTAAGCATCAGCATGTTGTGAAACGAAAACAACAAGAAGGAGCGTCCATGTTGGTGTATATGTGACCACATTTTACTGAGGGACTGCCATTGGATTTTTTTAAATTTTCTTTTCATGTCATATGAAAGCAGGGAATCACATCGGTGCATCAAATTGACATATTGGTTGTTCAGTTTGACCCACCAGTTTTGGAGATGTTGCTTATAGAGTAATGTAGAGTAATGACTCTAAACATTACACCTATAGCTACACCTAGCATTTATTTCATATTTATATGTCGATTTCAGCTCAGACATGCTCTAGTATGTGAAGAGTCTGCCTGTGCTATTAACCCATGTTCGATGAAAGACTGCACGGTGGCAGGCTCTCAGTCAAATCTGGTAAAAGTGCCCACCACCATCTATAGACTGGTGTTCCTTCCTCCATGGTCGGTACCAGCCGGTTCCAAACAAGGCAGGCAGACCGGGGAGGGCGTTCTCTGTTCCCGCACTATTATTGGGGGGGAATTGAC